>NW_026015013.1:0-43186 GCF_020379485.1 Brassica napus
TGTGAGGTCAATCAGGAGAGGATAAGCTCATTTGGACTAGCCAATTAGCTTCTCCACATGCGCGGAGTATCTGGCATCTTGGACCGAGATGCTCTTGCCTTTCCAGCTGTTCCAGCCTGTCAAGGCGCGCTCTACCTTATCCCTAAACGGTCTGTCTGATGCCTCAAGGTAAGTTCCTTCCCTTTACCTTAGTTACCGTGTTACTTGGCTGATGCAAGGTAAGTCTTGGTCGATGCTGGATGGTACGGACTGTACGGCTTGTACGGCCTTGTACGGACGTCCGTACCATGCTCTCCCTAAACTCTCTAAGCTTCCTCATCTCCTTTCCTCTTCAACTCCTTAGCTCTTCATACATATATTCAGCTCAACTCAACACTCCCCCTCAAGCTTAGCTTTGTATAAGTCTAAGCTTGGACAGCCACAAGATCTTCCTCATTAAAAACCTCACCAAAGAAAACCCAATGGGATAAAACTTTGATGAGGGAAAAAGAGTAAAGACCTTGCAGCTAAGGGGATTAGCTCCTTCTCTTCCCAAGATCAATGAGGCCCAACCTGATGTGAATGGACTCCATTGTCTTCTGTCTTGCAGCCTTGTGTGAACACATCCGCTAGCTGATCTTCACTCCTTGTGTAACATGGCAAGATCACCCCTAGCACAATCATCTGCCTCACCTTGTGACAATCAACTTCAATGTGCTTGGTCCTCTCATGAAACACCGAGTTGGATGCAATGTGGATGGCAGCTTGATTGTCACAATGCATTGTCATTGGAGTGCTTGATCGATCTCCAAGTGCTTCAAGATGCCTTTGATCCATACCAACTCGTTGGTGAGCTTCAGCATGGCTCTATACTCGGCTTCTGCACTTGACATGACACTACCTTCTGCTTCTTGCTCTTCCAAGTCACCAAGTTGCCTCCAATGAATGTGCAATAGCCTGTGGTTGATCTCCTGTCTGCTCTATCACCAGCCCAATCCGCATCACAATATCCCACCACTTCAGTGCTTCCATTGCAGCCCATCCATACTCCTTGATCAGGTGAGCCGTTGAGATACATCAAGATCCTCTCCACCATGTGCCAGTGATGTTCCTTAGGCACTTGCATGTGTTGACTCACCTGATTCACAGCAAACAGATGTCAGGTCTAGTTATAGTAAGATAAATCAATTTGCCAACTAGTTTTCTATAGAGTTTAGGATCCTGATAAGGTTTGCTGTCTTCAATCTCCCCCTCTCGTGGGACTTTGTAGCCATCCTCCATAGGCATCCTTGCTGTCTTGCCTCCATAAGCACCTGCACCTTTCAAAAGATCAAGTGTATATTTCCTTTGGGACATGAACAAACCTTCCTTGGATCTACATATCTCAATTCCAAGGAAGTATTTCATTTCTCCCAAGTCTTTAATCTCAAACATGGATTTAAGAAACTCCTTGGTTGCTATGATACCTTCCTTATCACTCCCTGTGATAATGATATCATCAACATACACAAGGAGAGCAATCATACCTGAGGGAGTCGTGAGAGTGAAGAGAGTGTGATCTAGTTCAGACTTCTTGAAGCCTCGGCCATTCAGAGTAGTGCTCAACTTGTTGTACCAAGCCTTGGTGATTGCTTCAGCCCATAGATGGCTTTCTTCAATCTCAGTACATTCCCACTCTTTACTAAGTGTTCAAGGCCTGGAGGTGGATGCATATACACTTCATCCTCAAGTTCACCTTGTAGAAACGCATTCTTCACATCCATTTGCCATAACCCCCATCCAAGATTCACAGCCAAGCTTAGTACAATCCGGATTGTGTGGAGTTTAGCTACTGGTGCAAAGGTTTCTATGTAATCTTCTCCATAAGTTTGAGTGAAACCTCTTGCAACTAGTCTTGACTTCTTCCTCTCAACCTTTCCATCCGCTTTGTACTTGATTGTGAATATCCATCTACTAGTCACAGCCTTCTTCCCTTTTGGTAACTCACTCTCATACCATGTATCATTCTTGATCATCGCTCCTGCCTCATCTCCAACTGATTCCTTCCATTCTTTATCTTTCATTGCTTCTTCATAGCTTCTTGGGATGTGATTCTCATCCAAGTTTACCATGAACGCGCAATGTGCTTCTGGATATTGAGCAAAGGAGCACACGGCTTGAGAAGGATGCTCCACAGCTTGGGCATTGTAGTACACTCTCGTGTTTACCCAACTGGAAGGATCCTTCCTTATCCTTGTACTCCTTCTTAGTGGCTGCACAACCGGTTCTTCTTCCTGTTGTTCTTCTACCACTTCATCTTGAGAAGGTGTTTGTGTCACACCATGATCATGTCCATGACCATCCGAGCCTATGCTCTCTTCTCCTTCATTCTCTACTCCTCCTTCATCTTGGTTGGCCTCTTGCATAGGCTCCTCATGCTCCTCTCCTCCCTCATGATCAAGGTGGGATGGTGAACCAACTTCAGGAGGTGTAGTTGCGTGATTCCTCGGATCCTGGGATGTACTGATTCCAAGACCTTCAAGAATGATCCGCAAGGTGGTGGCCTTGTCTGATGTTAAGTCCTTCAGGTCTTCTTGATTCTTTTCTTCATAGTATCCTCTATCTTCCAAGAACTTCACATCTCTAGATACAAGAACTCTCCTTGCTATAGGATCATAGCATTTGTATCCTTTCTGTGTAGCTGAGTATCCTATGAACACAGCCTTAGTGCTTCTTGCTTCTAGCTTGTTGATCATCTCTCCTGGTTTGAGGACAAAGCATAGGCATCCAAAGACTCGCAAGTAATCAAGAGCTGGCTTGTACCTGTTCAGAACTTCAAATGGAGCCTTCTCATTCAGAACTTTGGTTGGAGTTCTGTTTATCAGGTAACAAGCAGTGGCAACCGCATCACTCCAAAATCTCTTTGGAACATTACTCTGAAACATAAGTGACCTTGCCACTTCCATGAGATGCCTATTCTTCCTCTCAGCCACTCCATTTTGCTGTGGAGTATAAGGACAGCTTGTTTGATGTAGGATCCCATGTTGTGATAGGTGTTGCTTGAATGCATGACTCGTGTACTCTCCTCCATTATCTGATCTCAAAATTTTAATCTTAGCATGATAATGGTTAGTTACATAAGTTTGAAAGTTCCTAAATGCATCAAGTACCCTATCTTTGGTCTGAATTAAGGTTAACCAGGTGTATTTGGATTTTTCATCAATGAATGTGACAAAATACTTATAACTATCTCTAGATAAGCAAGGGGCAGTCCATACATCTGAATGAATTAGATCAAAGCAATTATCATAAACGGTAGTAGACTTTTGAAACACAGTTCTACAATGCTTGCCTAAAATGCAAGCTTCACAATCCTTATTCTCAAACACAACACCTGGTACCATTAAGTTCAAAGCTTTAACATGAGGGTGTCCTACTCTAGCATGCCACAATGCATTTTTATTCAACAAAGAAGCAGAAGTAAACGAGCAACTATAATCAGGAACAGAAGTGAGTTCTTCAAGCATATAGAGATCTCCCTTAGTCACCCCTTTCCCAATCAATCTGCTGCTCTCAATATCCTGAAACTTCACATCATTAGGACTAAAGATAACATTGCATTGTAAATCATTAGTACATTTCTTCACTGATAATAGGTTTGATGTGAATTCAGGCATGTAAAAAGCTCTAGATTCTTTGTTAAACAGCTTAAGCTTTCCTATTCCTCTAATGGGTATCTTATCCCCATTTGCTATCATCACATGCCCATGTGTAGGTTCTATATCCTTAATCAAGTTTTCATCACTTATCATATGATGTGATGCACCAGAATCAACAATCAATGGTTTACCTACTCGTTTAGCATTATGGCATAGATTACTAAGTGATGGATGCATCTTATCAGTTCTAGCAATGTAAGCATGTCTATACTCATTCCTAGCTTCTAACCGTTCTACTAGTTCTCTAATCAAGTGATCATCCTTATATGCAATCATAGAAGCTCCAAAGGAATAACCGTAAGTGTTACCGTTTTCCTTTAGCATTTTGAAGAGGGCATCAAGGTCTGATCTCTTGATGTAGTCATCATTGCTGCGGGAGCTTGAGGCGCCTGTGTAAGCCACCAGAGACTTCCCATTCCCATCATTGCCTCCAAGCCCATCCACTTCACTGATCTTGCTGGTGCCAGCTCCGCTTGAACCTTCAGTCACATTTGCCCTTCCCTCACGCTCCTTCATGAACTTGGCCGGCTTGAGGTGTGGGTGCAGTATCCAGCATTGGCTCTTCTTATGACCATGCTTCTTGCAATGATCACAGTTGCCATTGAACTTCCTGTCCTCGTACTTCCCGTGAGATGCCTTGTTTGCTTGTGGAGCCTCGGTTGAATCCTCATGAGCTGCTTGATTGGCAAGAGAGAGCTCCCCCTTTCCTCCAAACAAACCCATGGATCCCTGCTCCCTTTGGATTTGTGCACACACCTCCTCAAGGTCCGGAAGCTTGTCTGACCTTAACATGTGCTGGATGAGCTGGGTGTAGGCCGGGTTCAGTGTGAGAAGCAGCCCAAAGACCTTGTCTTGCTCGCGCCTCTCATTCAGCTGATCTGGATCAGTTGTGCTCGGCCTCAGCATCTCCAGCTCTGACCATAAGGACCTGAACCTCCCCAAGTGCTTAGTGAACTCCATGTCCTCTTGTGCAAGACGGTTGATCGCTAGCTTCACTTCAAACACACGGCTGAGGTTGGAAGTGTTCCCATACACCTTCTTCAGCGTGTCCCACAGCTCCTTGGCTGATTCACAGTAGCTGTAGGCATCCAAGATAGCTGGGTCCAAGGATGCGTGTAGAACCGTCATCACCAGCATGTCTTCTTGTTGCCATTTCTCCACAGCCGCTTCATTGGAGACCTCTTCTTGATCTCCTCCCTGAGTAATGAGTTTCGGAGCCTCCCCTGTTGTGATGTGCCCCCACAAACCCTTACTTCCCACCGCAGTCTTCACCATCCGAGACCACACAAGGTAGTTGCTACCTTTGAAAGTAACCGCTACCTTCATCCTCATGTTCATCCCATGTTCCATCTTTGCTTGACTTGAAAACTTGAATCTTGGATCTCGTACACACCAACCTTGAGTCTAGAATCACGCAAACCAACAGAACGTAGCACAGCTTCAACTAGAACGGACCACAGCTTCAACACCTTCAAGACTACTCGCGTGTAGCTTCAAAGACGTTTAGCTTGTAACTCTCTAAAGATCAAACCCCAGATTCAAATGAACCTGGCTCTGATACCATATGAGATTAAGAGATCCTTAGAGTAATCAGAATAAAGAGAGTGTTTAGGAAGTGATTAAGAGAAGTTTGTGAAAGATTAGGAGACTAGATAGAGCCGTTTAGTGTCTAAGAGAAAACCATAGTGTCTAAGAGATTAGAGAGACTCAAACTGCATAATCTTCATTAGGGTTGATGAGTTACAATATATAGAGAGAGCATACAAGGGTTTTCGAAATCAAGAGAAGACTAAAGCATGTGAGGTCAATCAGGAGAGGATAAGCTCATTTGGACTAGCCAATTAGCTTCTCCACATGCGCGGAGTATCTGGCATCTTGGACCGAGATGCTCTTGCCTTTCTAGCTGTTCCAGCCTGTCAAGGCGCGCTCTACCTTATCCCTAAACGGTCTGATGCCTCAAGGTAAGTTCCTTCCCTTTACCTTAGTTACCGTGTTACTTGGCTGATGCAAGGTAAGTCTTGGTCGATGCTGGATGGTACGGACTGTACGGCTTGTACGGCCTTGTACGGACGTCCGTACCATGCTCTCCCTAAACTCCCTTAAGCTTCCTCATCTCCTTTCCTCTTCAACTCCTTAGCTCTTCATACATATATTCAGCTCAACTCAACAATCCATACCAACTCATTGGTAAGCTTCAGCATTGCTCTATACTCAGCTTCAGCGCTTGAACAAGACACCACCTTCTGCTTCTTACTCTTCCAAGTCACCAAGTTGCCTCCAATGAATGTACAATAGCCGGTGGTTGATCTCCTGTCTGCTCTATCTCCAGCCCAATCCGCATCACAGTATCCCACCACTTCAGTGCTCTTGTTGCATCCCATCCACACTCCAAGGCTTGACGTCCCATTCAGATACAAGAGAAGTCTCTCCACCATTCGCCAGTGATGATCCTTTGGGACTTGCATATGCTGGCTCACTTGGTTCACCGCAAAGCATATGTCTGGTCGTGTGATTGTAAGGTAGATGAGCTTCCCTACTAGCTTCCTGTACAGCTTTGGATCATGAAAGGCCTTGCTATCTTCAACCTCCCCCTCACGTGGAACCTTGTATCCATCTTCAAGAGGCATCTTTGCTGTCTTGTCTCCTTGTATACCTGCATCTTTCAAAAGATCAAGTGTATACTTCCTTTGGGAAATGAACAATCCTTCCTTAGATCTACACAACTCAATTCCAAGGAAGTATTTCATTTCCCCTAAGTCTTTGATTTCAAACACAGATTTCAAAAACTCCTTTGTGGCTTTTATACCAGCCTTATCACTACCTGTTATGATAATGTCATCAACATATACGAGTAGACAGATGATACCTGAAGGTGTAGTGAGGGTGAAGAGGGTGTGATCCAACTCTGACTTCTTGAACCCACGGCCATTCAGAGTAGTACTCAGCTTGTTGTACCATGCTCTAGGTGATTGCTTCAACCCATAGATTGCCTTCTTGAGTCTCAATACATTCCCTGGTTTCACAAGATGTTCAAGACCCGGTGGTGGATGCATGTACACTTCATCTTCTAGTTCTCCCTGAAGAAATGCATTCTTCACATCCATCTGCCAAAGCTCCCACTCAAGGTTCACAGCAAGAGACAATACAATTCTTATTGTATGTAGCTTGGCAACAGGGGCAAAGGTATCAATGTAGTCTTCCCCATATGTTTGAGTGTATCCTCTAGCCACCAGTCTTGTCTTCTTTCTGTCAATGGTTCCATCAGGTAGATACTTAATGGTGAATATCCACTTGCTGGTTACTGCCTTCTTTCCTTTTGGCAACTCACTTTCAAACCAAGTGTCATTCTTTATCATGGCATTTGCCTCATCTCCAACAGATTCCTTCCAATCTTGATGTAGCATTGCCTCTTCATATGATCTTGGTACACTACTTTCATCTAGGCTCATCATGAATGCGCAATGCTCCTTTGGATAACAGGCAAATGAACACACAGCTTGAGAAGGATGCTCCACAGCCTGGGCATTGTAGTACACTCTCGTGTTTACCCAGTTGG
Source organism: Brassica napus (assembly GCF_020379485.1). Lineage (NCBI taxonomy): Eukaryota > Viridiplantae > Streptophyta > Magnoliopsida > Brassicales > Brassicaceae > Brassica > Brassica napus. The sequence continues at coordinate 7,234 of NW_026015013.1, forward strand.
AAGCATCTCTCTTCAGCCGTGTGCTTCTCCTCAATGGTACCTCAGCTGGTGCTTGCTCTGGTGCTTCTACTTCAGTTGCTTCCACTTCTCCTTGTTCTGGTAACTCATTAAGCTCTTCATTACTTGGTTCAGCTCCACCTTGATCAGGATGATCCGCAAAATCTTGATTCTCATCCGGCTCAATTCCATTCCCTCCCTCATGATCAAGGTGAGATGGTTCTTCAGCTTCTTGTCTTTCAGATGACTGATTCTCTGTCGACTCCTGGGACATTCCAATTCCAAGACCTTCTAGTATCTGTCTCAAGCTTGTAGCTCTATCTGAAGGTTGTGAAAGATCCTCCAGCTCTTTCCAATCTTTATCTTCATAGTAGCTCTTCTCTTCAAAGAACTTGACATCTCTTGATACAAGAACTCTCCTTGACTCAGGAACAAAGCACTTGTATCCCTTCTGTGTGGTTGAGTATCCTATCATCATAGCTTTGATACTCTTTGCTTCCAGCTTGTTTCTCATCTCTCCCGGGATAAGAACATAGCTTACACACCCAAACACTCTTAGGTGATCTAGGACTGGCTTGCTGTTGTTGAGAACTTCATAAGGAGCTTTGTCTTCCAGAATCTTGGTTGGAATCCTATTGATTAGGTAGCAAGCCGTGATCACAGCATCACTCCAGAATCTCTTTGGCACTCTCATCTGGAACATCATTGATCTAGCCACTTCCATAAGATGTCTGTTCTTTCTCTCAGCCACTCCATTTTGTTGAGGTGTATAAGGGCAACTCGTTTGGTGAAGTATCCCATGTTGAGCTAGATGGTTCTTGAATGCATGGCCAGTATACTCTCCACCATTATCAGACCTGAAAATTTTAATCTTGGCATTATACTGGTTAGAAACATATGATTGAAAGTTTCTAAATGCATCTAGAACCCTATCCTTTGTTTTAATAAGTGTTATCCAGGTGTATTTGGATTTTTCATCTATGAATGTGACAAAGTATTTGTAATTGTCCCTAGATAAGCATGGAGCAGTCCATACATCAGAATGAACAAGATCAAAGCATTTATCATAGATAGTAGTAGATCTCTTGAACACAGTCTTACAATGTTTTCCCAAAATACAAGCTTCACATTCATTATTTTTAAACATGACACCTGGTAACATTAAGCTTAAGGCTCTAACATGTGGATGTCCTAGCCTAGAATGCCACAATGCACCTCTACTTAAAACGGAACTCAACAAGCAACTAGAACTAGAAATGATAGAAAGGTCTTCAAGTAAATAAAGGTCTCCTTTGGTTACTCCTTGCCCAATCAACTTACTGCTTTCAATATCCTGAAATTTCACATCATTAGGACTGAAAATAACATTGCATTGAAGATCATTGGTACACCTCTTAACAGATAATAGATTAGAAGTAAACTCAGGCATGTACAAAGCTTTAGAATCCTTATTAAACAGTTTCAAGTCTCCTACTCCTCTAATAGGAATTCTATCACCATTTGCAATCATTACATGTCCATGAGCCGGTTCTATGTTCTTTATAAGGCTATCATCACTTATCATATGATGTGAAGCACCTGAATCAATAATCAACGGTTTTATTCCTTGAGCAATATGATTCCTAGGTGATTCTTTTACCAGTTTCAGTTTATCAATGAGATCAAGCAATGTGAATTCATTTCTAGACATCCTATCAGCAGCAAAGGTTGTATATCTATCTGGTTCATTTCCCATTCTATCAAAGTTTCCTAGCAAGCTATCACAAGTTCTAGGCAACACATGAGCAGTATAGGAATAACCAAGGGCGTTACCAGACTCTTTAAGGGCTTTGATCAAGGCATCAATGTCTGACTTCTTGATCACCTCATGATCCATGTTCTTCACAGCTCCTTGGTGGTGAGAGGTTAAGGCTCTTCCTTCACTTTCACCCGCAAGACCAGATGAGCCAGCTCCTGATGCGCCAGCTTCACTTGTCTCTGCAGAAAGGTGAGCTCTTCCCTCTCTCTCCTTGTTGAACTTGGCCGGCTTCAAATGGGGGTGTAGGATCCAGCACTGACTCCTCTTGTGTCCCGGCTTCTTGCAATGGTCACAGTTTCCACTGAACTTCCTTTTCTCTCCACGGTAAGCAGCCTTGTGTGCTTGGATTTGATATGATCATGGACCGGCACAAGGATGGAGATAAAGAGTTCAAAGACCAATCAAGGGAAGAAGATGATGCCTTAGTCATTCCACCAGGTCCCATCACTCGCGCCAAAGCTAGAAGACTCAAAGAAGCTGTTGGAAGTCTACTTATGATCTCATGGAAGCAAGAAGACGGTCTTGATGGACGTTTGATCAATCAAGACACTCTTATCACCATTCAAGCAATGGTTTCAAACTGATCATCATCTAAGCAAGTGCTTGTGTGTGCTCTTTTCCTAGCCTTTGGTTTTGTCCCATTGGGTTTTCCAAAGGAAGGTTTTTAATGAGGCCACAAGTTACTTACATAAACCTTAGATGATGTATCACGGTTCCACCTTAGGTTATTTTTAAACTATGGTTTTTATTTCATGTTTTAAAAACTCTTTTCGAATTTGAATAAGTCTTTAGTCTTTGTTGTAGTTCCAAGGGAGCCTGTTCCCTTTAATGATCTCGAGAATATGGAGCCTGTTCCATACTTCTCTATATAAGTGTGTTTGCGTTCTCTCTTTTAATCACAATCCTTTTTCTACAAATCTATCAGATTTCTTTGTTCTCTCTTTACTTCTCATCAAGTCTTGAGTGAATCTCGTTGGTGTGTCATATCCAACAACTAAGGGTGTCTATTTTGGTGTGTAATATCCAAGCTAGTCATCTAGGAGTATCAAGGAGCCATTCCGCAACTCTTTGTGTCACCAAACGATCCATCACCTTGATAAACTTGAGTCTCTGATTCGTTTATACAAGGATCTATCCAATTCAATCCAAAGAAGCATCCTAGGAGTTCATTAAGTGGTATCAGAGCTGCTTTGGATTGGGAAGTTTTCGATTTCTCTTCTGTTTCAAATAAACTTTTCAACTTCTTTGATTACCATTGATAGATCTGCGATCTGTTGTTGTTTCTCGTATCATCTGAGTAGCATATCACCTGATTGCTAATCGTCTGTGTTGAATCCTATTAGATCTAAGTGTTCTTATCATATTTTGAATCAAACTCATCCGATCCGTGTGAAGGAAGTAATCGAATCGCTTGATCTGTCGAATCACTTGCTGAATAACTTGATTTGTGTTGTTTCTGTGATAGATCTGTTCTTATTTGTCTTGAATCTGATCTGCATAAATCCAAAATTGATAGATCTAATCTTAGTCTTGTCGATTTGAATTCTCTAATCCGTGATCTGCAAGTTTTCTATCTTTTGAATCTTTTGAAAGTTGTTTCCGCGTCGACTAATTGTTCTGATTTGATTCTTGTGAACATCTTACTTGTTTGAGTGTTTTCTGAATCAGGTACCATGGTGAGAGAGTCGGAAGATGAAGCAGAACTCGTGAGACAGAACAAGTTATTGAGAGATCAGATGACTGAGCAATTAAACCAAACGATGATCACTACCGTTGCTGATATGATCAAGAGCAGTATGAAGGAACTTCGCGATGAAATAAGGCAAGAGATAAGGCAAGCTACGGGCCAAGGTCATAGCAATGAGTCTAGACGAGAAAGACGTGATGAAACCCCGAGAGAGCATGCTGAATCACAAGAAACAGACCACTACTATGAGCGTAACCGAGCCACGCACAGCAGTTCCTCTTCTAGAGATAGTAGAAGGAGACATAGAAGAGATCATGATGAAAGGAGAACTTACAGAGATGATCTTGCTGGTTTAAAGCTGAAGATACCTCCTTTCCATGGCAAAGTTGATCCGGATGCTTACTTGGAATGGGAAAAGAAGATGGAGTTGGTGTTTAACTGTAAGCACTACACCAATGCCCAAAGGATTCAGATAGCAGCAACTGAGTTCCATGACTATGCGCTGAGTTGGTGGGACCAGCTTGTGACTACCAGGAGACTTAACCAAGAGTATCCCGTTGAAACATGGCACGAGATGAAGGCTCTCATGCGTAAAAGATTTGTGCCAAATCACTATCATCGCGACTTGCACCAGAAGTTAAGAAGACTCACCCAAGGATCTCGATCTGTTGAAGAATACTATCAAGACATGGAGCTGTTGATGCTGAGAGCTCGTGTTTCTGAAGATAAAGAAGCTACTATGGCTAGGTTCTTAGGAGGTCTCAACCGAGAGATACAAGATAATGTTGAGATGCAGCACTATGTGGAGATAGAAGAGATGCTTCACAAAGCTATACTAGTTGAGCAACAAGTTAAGAGGAAGGGCCATTCTCATTCTCGTTACAACACCAGACTTCAGGGAACTAAAGAAGAAAAGTCTAGCTATCAAAAGGAAAGCAAACCGCAACTGAAAGAAGACTCAAAGCCAAATTCCTTTTACAGCAAGGATAAAGGAAAGGCCGAGGTTTCAAGTGCAAGAGCTAGAGATGTTAAGTGCTTTAAGTGTCAGGGTAGAGGCCATTATGCAAATGAGTGCACCAATAAAAGAATCATGATTCTTCTTGAGAATGGAGAGTATGAATCTGAGGATGAGCTTTCAGAGTCTGAGTGTAAGGCGCTTATTGAAGAAGAATATGAAGAAGAACCCGTGAAAGGAAGGTTATTGGTGGCTAGAAGAACTTTGAGTTTGCAAAGTAAAGCTGAAGAGCAAGAACAGAGAGAGAATCTATTCTACACTCGGTGCCTTGTGCAAGGAAAGGTCTGTAGTCTTATCATTGATGGAGGAAGTTGTGTGAATGTAGCTAGTGAAACTATGGTAAAGAAGCTTGGCCTCCAAGTACAGAAACATCCAAAGCCCTACCGGCTTCAATGGTTGAATGAAGAAGGAGAAATGAGGGTTTCTAGTCAGGTTTCGGTTCCCATTGCAATTGGAAGGTATGAGGATGAGGTTCTCTGTGATGTATTGCCTATGGAAGCTGGACATATCCTTCTTGGTCGGCCATGGCAATCAGATAGACGAGTGATACATGATGGCTACACCAACAAGCACACGTTTGAGTTCAAAGGAAAGAAGACTGTGCTGGTTCCTCTAACACCAAAGGAAGTTCATCAAGATCAACTGCAGCTACAAAAGAAGAAAGAAATAGACCTCAAACCTGAATCAAAGAAGCAGCATAGTCTCTATGCCAAATCGGGTGAAATCAAAAGAACTCTCAATGCTCATCAATCTATTCTTTTACTTATCTTTAAAGAGTCTCTTTTGAATGTTACTGACCCAACACCGGTATATCCGAGTGAAATTAAGTGTCTTTTACAGGAATTTGAAGATGTATTTCCTGAAGATAATCCAATTGGTCTTCCACCTCTTAGAGGGATTGAGCATCAGATTGATTTTGTTCCTGGTTCTACACTTCCAAATAGGCCAGCTTATAGGACTAATCCCGTGGAGACTAAAGAACTGCAAAAACAAGTTGAGGAGTTGATGGCAAAGGGGCATATCCGTGAGAGCATGAGCCCATGTGCAGTACCAGTGCTTCTTGTGCCTAAGAAAGATGGAAGCTGGCGCATGTGTGTTGATTGTAGAGCCATCAACAACATCACTGTAAAGTATCGCCATCCTATTCCTAGATTAGATGATATGCTTGATGAATTGCATGGTTCCTGCATATTTTCTAAGATTGATTTGAAAAGTGGATACCATCAGATTAGGATGAAAGAAGGAGATGAATGGAAAACTGCATTCAAAACTAAACATGGTCTTTATGAGTGGTTAGTCATGCCATTTGGATTAACCAATGCACCTAGTACATTCATGAGATTAATGAATCATGTTCTTAGATCATTCATTGGCATATTTGTTGTGGTATACTTTGATGACATCCTTGTATACAGTAAGAGCTTTAATGATCATATAGGACATCTTAGAGCTGTTCTTGATGTGCTTAGAAAGGAATCTCTTTTTGCTAACCTTAAGAAGTGTACTTTTGGAACGGATCACTTGGTTTTTCTAGGCTTTGTTGTGAGTGCAGATGGAGTAAAGGTAGATCAAGAGAAGGTGAAAGCAATACAAGAGTGGCCGATTCCTAAAACCATCAGTGAAGTGCGAAGCTTCCATGGATTAGCTGGCTTCTACCGACGGTTTGTAAAAGATTTTAGCACCATAGCCGCTCCATTGACTGAGGTGATCAAGAAAGAAGTTGGATTCAAATGGGGAGAAGCACAAGAACTTGCCTTTCAATGCCTAAAAGAGAAGCTTACTAATGCCCCTCTTCTTATACTTCCTGATTTCAATAAAACTTTTGAAATTGAATGTGATGCTTCAGGAATTGGAATTGGTGCTGTTCTTATGCAGGAGAAGAGACCCATAGCATATTTCAGTGAGAAACTAGGAGGAGCGACTCTCAACTATGCTACTTATGACAAGGAACTCTACGCTTTGGTGAGGGCTTTGCAGACATGGCAGCATTACCTATGGCCCAAGGAGTTTGTCATTCACACTGATCATGAGTCTCTCAAGTACCTTAAAAGCCAAAACAAACTCAGCAAGAGACACGCAAGGTGGGTTGAGTTCATTGAGACATTTCCTTATGTCATCAAGTATAAACAAGGTAAGGAAAACATAGTTGCTGATGCACTATCCAGAAGGTATGTTCTCTTGAACACTCTTGATGTTAAGCTATTAGGATTTGAGCAGATTAAAGTAATGTATGAGAATGATCCTGAATTTAAAGATGCTTATAAGTCTTGTGAGAAATTTGCTGCTGGACATTACTTTAGGCAGGATGGATTTCTTTTCTATGATAATAGACTTTGTGTGCCTAATTGTTCTTTGAGAGATTTATTTGTTAGGGAATCTCATGGAGGAAGCCTCATGGGACATTTTGGTGTCGCAAAAACTCTCAAGACCTTGCAGGATCACTTCTACTGGCCGCGGATGAAAAGAGATGTGGAAAGACTCTGTGAAAGGTGTGCAACTTGTAAACAAGCTAAGTCCAAAGTCCAAAACCATGGTTTGTACACGCCTTTACCCATCCCTTATCATCCTTGGAATGATATCTCTATGGACTTCATTGTTGGATTGCCTAGAACTCGTACTGGTAAAGATTCAATCTTTGTGGTAGTTGATAGATTTTCTAAGATGGCACACTTCATTGCTTGTCATAAAACTGATGATGCATTGCATGTAGCTAACTTGTTCTTTAAGGAGATTGTGCGTTTACATGGCATGCCTAAGACTATTGTATCTGATAGAGATACTAAGTTTCTAAGCTACTTTTGGAAAACTCTCTGGTCTAAACTAGGCACTAAGCTATTATTTTCTACTACTTGTCACCCACAAACTGATGGTCAGACTGAAGTAGTTAATAGAACTCTTGGTACACTCTTGCGTGCAATTATAAAGAAGAACTTGAAATCATGGGAAGATTGTTTGCCTCATTGTGAATTTGCATATAATCATGCTGTGCATTCTGCTACTAAGTTTTCTCCATTTGAAATTGTTTATGGGTTCAATCCCATCTCTCCTTTGGATCTAATACCTTTACCTGAGTGTGAAAGAGTTAGTCTTGATGGCAAGAAGAAGGCAGAGAAGGTACAACAACTTCATGAACAAGCAAGGCGCAACATAGAAGAGAAGACTAAGCAATATGCCAAACAAGCAAACAAGGGGAGGCGTGAAAGAGTCTTTGAAGTGGGTGATCAAGTCTGGATTCACCTAAGGAAAGAAAGATTTCCTAATGAGAGGAAATCCAAGCTCATGCCAAGGATTGATGGACCATTTGAGATCATAAAGAAAATCGGCAACAATGCTTACAAGCTGGATCTCCAAGGAAGGTATGATGTGAGCAATAGTTTTAATATCACTGACTTGGTTCCTTATTTTGCAGATGAGCCAGATTTGAGGACAAATCCTTTTCAAGAGGGAGGGGATGATATGATCATGGACCGGCACAAGGATGGAGATAAAGAGTTCAAAGACCAATCAAGGGAAGAAGATGATGCCTTAGTCATTCCACCAGGTCCCATCACTCGCGCCAAAGCTAGAAGACTCAAAGAAGCTGTTGGAAGTCTACTTATGATCTCATGGAAGCAAGAAGACGGTCTTGATGGACGTTTGATCAATCAAGACACTCTTATCACCATTCAAGCAATGGTTTCAAACTGATCATCATCTAAGCAAGTGCTTGTGTGTGCTCTTTTCCTAGCCTTTGGTTTTGTCCCATTGGGTTTTCCAAAGGAAGGTTTTTAATGAGGCCACAAGTTACTTACATAAACCTTAGATGATGTATCACGGTTCCACCTTAGGTTATTTTTAAACTATGGTTTTTATTTCATGTTTTAAAAACTCTTTTCGAATTTGAATAAGTCTTTAGTCTTTGTTGTAGTTCCAAGGGAGCCTGTTCCCTTTAATGATCTCGAGAATATGGAGCCTGTTCCATACTTCTCTATATAAGTGTGTTTGCGTTCTCTCTTTTAATCACAATCCTTTTTTCTACAAATCTATCAGATTTCTTTGTTCTCTCTTTACTTCTCATCAAGTCTTGAGTGAATCTCGTTGGTGTGTCATATCCAACAACTAAGGGTGTCTATTTTGGTGTGTAATATCCAAACTAGTCATCTAGGAGTATCAAGGAGCCATTCCGCAACTCTTTGTGTCACCAAACGATCCATCACCTTGATAAACTCGAGTCTCTGATTCGTTTATACAAGGATCTATCCAATTCAATCCAAAGAAGCATCCTAGGAGTTCATTAGGATTGCTTCAGCCTTGTTGGACAGAGCCATGTCTCCTTTCCCTCCAAACATACCAAGTGACCCCTCTTCCTTCTGAATCTGCGCACACACTTCCTCCATAGATGGAAGACTCGGCATCCTCAACATGTGCTTGATCACATCATGAACGGAGGATCTAGTGTCAGCAGCAATCCAAACACCTGATCCTGCTCCCTCCTCTCCATGAGTAGCTCTTGATCCGCGGTGCTTGGCCTCAATGATTCAAGCTCAGACCACAAGGATCTATACTTGCCCAAATGCTTGGTGAACTCTTCTCCATCTTGAACCAGTGTGTTGATAGCCTTCTTAATCTCATACACGCGGTTCAGATTGGTAACGTTCCCAAATGTCTTCTGGAGTACCTCCCACAGGTGTTTTGGAGTCTCGCAGTAGCTGTAGGCCTCCAAGAGATGCTCTTCAAGGGACCCTTGTAGTACTGAAAGCACCATCAAGTCTTCTTGAATCCACTTCTTCTCGGCAGCAGCAACTTGATCTCCCACACCTTCATCTCCTTCTCCGTCTTTAGCCACTGGCTGGTTGCATCATCCGTGATGTGACTCCACAGCCCTAGCCTCCCAATGGCTGTCTTCACCAGCCTTGACCACAACAGGTAGTTACTACCACCCTTCAACGCAACAGGAACCGTAATGACCTTGTAGTTTCCCTCCATCTTGCTTTGTTAGAACCGAAAAGAAAGTATGAAAGAGTATGAACTGAAGCTGAAGAACACTCTAAATCTCAATACCAAAGCCAACCTGGCTCTGATACCATATGATTTTAGAGAGTTGAACAGGTATTGAGAGATTTAGAGAAAGATTAAAGTGAGATGAGATGATTTATGAAATGTAGAAGAGAAACATGATGAACTAGAGAGAGAATATGATGAACTCGTGTTAATTATTAATCAAGACAGAGTTTACAATATATAGAGAGAGACATTAGGGTATTCAGAAGCACTAAGCATGTGAGGTCAAGGATAAGGTTGCTTTAATTTGAATGTAAACCAATGGGGAAGATCACACGCTTAAGGCATCTTTGGGTGAGACTCCTTTTGCCTTTACAGCCTGTGCCAGACTGTCAGGATAAGCCGCGGTCACTCTATCCATCCAAACAGTCATATCTTCTAAGGTAAAACCCCTTTGGCCGTTTACCTCTCTTACCCGGGTAACTTCTCTTCTTGGTCGAGTTATGGATCGACCCGGACAGTACGGACGGTACGGCCAGTACGGCCTCTTGTACGGCCTGGTCTATTGAGATGAAGACCAAGGAGGCTGAGACAGTAACTTTAGAGTTTTACTGTGGTAACTTTATTTTAACCACAGTAACTACTTGGGGAAGTTATCTGATGGGATGAGAAGGTAACTTAGTGAAGAGAAGAGAGGAAACTCGACCAAAGAGGATAAGTGAGGTTAAGGAAGGATAAGGGATCACTTTGACAGCCTGTATGATGCTGGAAAGGAGAAGTTACCTTTCTACTAGTGCAAGCATGTGAGAAAGCACAGCCAAGTGATTCAAAAGGAGTTCCAGCCTGTCCTTTGACTACACATGCTTAACCATTTCGAATTTCCTTGTTGCTCTCTCTATTAATACTTGTAAACCTCATCAGTTATTAATTAATGGAGTTTTGAGTCTCTCTCTCTTTATTCTCTCACTAGAATCTCTTAATCTCTTTAATCTTTTCATCTGATTATCCCTGATTGGTTGAATCATGCTCTAATACACAAAAGTGTATATGGTATCAGAGCCAGGTTGCTAAAAAGGGGAGAGTGTGATTTCGTTTTTCATAAAATCTGGGTGTTCTTGAGTGTTCTTGAGGGTTCTTGAGTGTTCTTGGTGTTCTTGAGTTCTGGTCTTTATTATCTGAGTGGTGTGAGATATTCTGATGGATTCAAACTATCTCAACATGGAAATGAAGCACAGATCTAGTACAACCATGGAGCTTGAAGAAGAGAGGGATGGCGATTGGTCAAGATGGGCAAAGAGAGCTTTGGAAAGCTGTGGGTTATGGAGTAGTCATGGAAAGGGGAAACCTTTCATGGAAATGGCTACTGAAGAAGGTCAGACAAGAGGTCTGAAGCTGGGAAATGAAGTTGTTCAAGGAGACACTACAAAGAGTGAGATTGAAGCAACTTTAGGCAAGTCCAAGCTTGTGAGAGTCGTTGAGGACAGAGGGGTGATCCGCGGCTTGAGACAAGGAAAGGATGAGTGTTATCAGCTTGTGGGAAGGCTGAGAGAAGTATGGTCGGAGCTAGATGTGGTGAAGACACACACATCAAATCCGAGATGTTGTCAAGAAAGGAGGAAGCAAGATGTGATCTTCAGCTTCCTTATGGAAGAGGTATGTGAGCTTGTTAAATATACTTGTGATGTGTGGGAAATGAACAGGAAGCCAGAAAGATGGAAGGGAGGTACAAGCTGTAAGAGGGGAAGGTTGAGAAAACTTTCTAAGGAGTGGTTAATGAAGAGAAGGGCATGGAGAAAGGATAGCGAGTCTGAGCACTTAAGTGACAGGATGAGTGTAATCTTGAAGAGAATCAAGGATGTACTTCAGCAGATGGTTATAGGAGAGTGTTCATACTCAGCTTACATGGGAGAGACAGTAGGAGACAGTGCGGATATGAGAGGAATGGATACCAAGAGGGCAGATGAGTGTGTGACAAAGAAGGAATGGGATGAGTTGGTTAAGCATGTGTATGCTTTGGCTACGACCCGGAGTCTGGGTGCTCCTGCCAAAGCATCCACATCTAAACCCATCATCATTGACTCTGGAGCAACACACCACATGATCAGTGACAAGAGACTAATCAGTGAGGTTAAAGCAGCAACAGGGAGTGTCATGATAGCCAATGGTACCAGGATCCCAATAGAAGGAGTGGGAAACCTCAAGCTGTTTGAGAAGAACTCCACTGCCTTCTACCTACCTCAGTTTACATCCAATCTAATCTCAGTTAAGAAGGCTACAGTTGATCTGGATTGTCAAGTGGTTTTCAGACCAAATGAAGTTGAGTTCCAGGATTTGAAGACTGGAAGGGTTATTGGCAGAGGAGACAGCAAGCATCAGCTCTATCATCTCCAAACAACTGAGGCGCCTAGTCCTGTGGAGTCTGTGTGTTTAAGCAGCACAACGGATAGGTGTGATAATCTCACATGGCATGCAAGGCTGGGACATCCTCATGCCAAGGCAATTGAACTGATTCTACCAAGTATGGCGTTCAATCACTTGGAGTGTGAAGCTTGTATACTTGGAAAGCACTGTAGGACTGTCTTCCCAACATCAGAAACCAGATATGAGAATTGCTTTGATCTGGTGCATTCAGACGTGTGGACAGCTCCCTGTATGTCTAGAGACAGCCATAAGTACTTTGTGACTTTCATTGATGAGAAGTCCAAGTACACATGGATCACCATGATTCCCTCCAAAGACAGAGTCCTAGAAGCCTTCATGAACTTCCAAGCATATGTTACTAATCAGTACAATGCCACTGTGAGGATTCTGAGGTCTGATAATGGAGGAGAATACACTAGCAATGCTTTCAAGAGTCATCTTGCAAAGCATGGGATTGTGCAACAAACTAGCTGTCCTTACACACCACAACAAAATGGGGTGGCTGAGAGGAAGAACAGACATTTGATGGAGGTTGCGAGATCAATCATGTTCCACATGAATGTCCCTAAGAGGTTTTGGAGTGATGCTGTTCAGACTGCTTGCTATCTCATCAATAGAGTGCCAACCCGTGTCTTGAAGAAACTGTCTCCCTTTGAAGTATTGAACAAGGCCAAGCCACACATTGATCATTTGAGAGTCTTTGGGTGCTTATGTTATGTGATGATTCCCGGAGAAAGAAGGAACAAGCTAGAAGCAAAGAGTACTAAAGCTATGTTCATTGGGTACTCAATCACTCAGAAAGGCTACAAATGTTATGATCCAATAACTAGGAGGGTTATGGTATCTAGAGAAGTGAAGTTTGTTGAGTCTAAAGGGTATTATGAGGAGAAGAAATGGGAAGACCTAGAGGATCTGTCCCGAGCTCCATCAGAGAAGGCAACAACATTGAGAGTGTTGTTGGAGAGGCTAGGGATAGGATTATCCCAAGATCAGGAACCAGGAAGAACCGGACCTTCTAATCAAACTGGAGAAGCTGGAGGAACAACCCCTCTTGATCATGAGAGGGGGAATGGATCTGAATCAGGGGAGCAGGAGCATAACCAAGAGGATTCAGGTCAGCATGATCAGGAGGAGACACAGGAAGTAGAGAGTGAAGCTCAGTCAGGTGGAAATGAGCAGGGAGAACCTACTGGTTTAAGAGAGGAAGCACAAGAGAATGTTCAGGCTGAAGAACAGGTTGAGACCTTGCGGAGGAGCACAAGGATAAGGAGGGATCCTTCCAACTGGGTAAACACGAGAGTGTACTACAATGCCCAGGCTGTGGAGCATCCCTCTCAAGCCGTGTGTTCCTTTGCAGAGTTTCCAGAAGAGCACATGGTGTTTATGTGTAACTTGGATGAGAATGAGATACCAAGATCTTATGAAGAAGCTATGAAGCACAAGGTTTGGAGAGATTCAGTAGGAGATGAAAGGGATGCAATGATCAGGAATGATACTTGGTATGAGAGTGAGTTACCTAAAGGGAAGAAGGCAGTTTCAAGCAGATGGATCTTCACCATCAAGTACCTTGCAAATGGGGAGATAGATAGGCGCAAGACTAGGCTGGTTGCAAGAGGATTTACACAGACTTATGGGGAAGATTACATTGATACTTTTGCACCAGTGGCCAAGCTTCACACAATTCGAATTGTGTTATCTATTGCAACAAACTTGGAGTGGGATTTGTGGCAAATGGATGTGAAGAATGCTTTCTTGCAAGGTGAACTTGAAGATGAAGTATACATGCATCCACCTCCTGGTCTTGAGCATCTAGTAAAGCCAGGGAATGTTTTGAGATTGAAGAAGGCTATATATGGGCTGAAGCAGTCTCCTAGAGCTTGGTACAGAAAGCTTAGTACAACTCTCAATGGGAGAGGGTTCAGGAAGTCTGAACTAGATCATACACTCTTCACACTGGTTGGACCATCAGGGATCATAGTGATTTTGGTGTATGTGGATGATTTGATTATCACAGGGAGTGATAAGGCTGGGATTAAAGCCACCAAAGAGTTTCTCAAGTCTGTGTTTGATATTAAAGACTTGGGAGAGATGAAGTATTTTTTGGGGATTGAGATATGCAGATCTAAGGAGGGTTTGTTTATGTCTCAAAGGAAGTATACTATGGATATGCTGAAGGAGACTGATGTGCTTGGAGGGAAGATAGCTAAGACACCTCTTGAGGAAGGGTATAAAGTCTTGCGTGAGGGGGAGGTTGAAGAGAACCAGTTGTTTGAGGATGCTAAGCTGTATAGGAGGATGGTGGGTAAGCTGATCTACTTGACTATCACCAGACCTGATATATGCTTTGCTGTGAATCAAGTGAGCCAACATATGCAGGCGCCAAAGGTACATCACTGGAAGATGGTTGATAGGATACTGAGGTATTTGAGTGGCTCACATGGACAAGGAGTTTGGATGGGTTGCAATGGCAGTACAGAAGTGGTTGGGTATTGTGATGCTGATTGGGCAGGAGATAGAGTGGACAGGAGATCAACTACTGGGTATTGTACATTCATTGGAGGGAATCTGGTTACTTGGAAGAGTAAGAAGCAGAAGGTCATCTCCTGTTCAAGTGCTGAAGCTGAGTATAGAGCTATGTTGAAGCTTACAAATGAGTTGGTGTGGATCAAGGGGATCTTGAAGCACTTGGAGATCGAGCAGGCCACACCTATGACAATGCATTGTGACAATCAAGCAGCTATCCACATTGCCTCCAATTCAGTGTTTCATGAGAGAACAAAGCACATAGAGGTGGATTGTCATAAGGTGAGGCAGATGATCATCTTAGGAGTGATTCTGCCATGTTATACAAGAAGTGAAGATCAGCTTGCAGATGTGTTTACTAAGGCAGCGAGATTGAAGACAATGGAGTCCATACTGTCAAGGCTTGGACTCATTGATCTGACTCCTAGGAGCTGAGCCCCTTAACCATGGAGTCTCCACTCTTTTTCCCTCATCAAGGTTTTATCCCAATGGGTTTTACTTGGTGAGGTTTTTAATGAGGGAGGTCTTCATGGTTTCCAAGCTTGACTTGTTCTACATGGTCAAGCTTGAGGGGGAGTATTGAGATGAAGACCAAGGAGGCTGAGACAGTAACTTTAGAGTTTTACTGTGGTAACTTTATTTTAACCACAGTAACTACTTGGGGAAGTTATCTGATGGGATGAGAAGGTAACTTAGTGAAGAGAAGAGAGGAAACTCGACCAAAGAGGATAAGTGAGGTTAAGGAAGGATAAGGGATCACTTTGACAGCCTGTATGATGCTGGAAAGGAGAAGTTACCTTTATACTAGTGCAAGCATGTGAGAAAGCACAGCCAAGTGATTCAAAAGGAGTTCCAGCCTGTCCTTTGACTACACATGCTTAACCATTTCGAATTTCCTTGTTGCTCTCTCTATTAATACTTGTAAACCTCATCAGTTATTAATTAATGGAGTTTTGAGTCTCTCTCTCTTTATTCTCTCACTAGAATCTCTTAATCTCTTTAATCTTTTCATCTGATTATCCCTGATTGGTTGAATCATGCTCTAATACACAAAAGTGTATATGGTCGATCCCTAACCTTCCTTCCCTTTGCCTCCACATTCTCACATCCTCAACTCCCTAAGCCATCTTCTCACATATTGATCAACTCATTTCAACACCAAGATGAATCGCGATGTAAGTGTTGAACTGAAGAGAAGATGGAGCTTGTACAATGATAGGGCAAGCTCTAGAAGATGTCCAGAAGAGTTCAATCAAGCTTCAGAAGTGTTCTGAAGTAGTTATCTTGTGAAGATAAGTCCAGGAGGGACTTAGACTGATCAGAAGAAGGGTTTGGAAGAGTTTGAGAGAAGATGGTCCAAGGTGCAAAGATAGGGCGTGTGTACGGCCTCGTACGGACATGGGCAACTAAGAGAAGGTGTGTGGATCATCAGAAGAAGGAGGAAGAGTATTGGGCAAATATAGGGCGAGTGGTACGGACAGGAGGTCCGTACCATCGACCGTACTGCCAATCATCTCGCCCACACATCCGGTTTAAGCAATGTTGAAGAAGTGCAAAGTCTGGGCGTGTTTATCTTGGCTATGAGGACCGTTGGGAGCTACAGGAAACAAAGGGAATATCCCTTAGGATCAGAGTGATCCAAGAGACAGGCTGGAAAGAGAAAAGCACTTTACCTTTCCAGCCACCTTTCCACACAAGTCCATCTTAGCCTTTCATTCAAAATGGCTCAATCCCACCTTCCATTCAGTCAAGGCACGACCACACTTTCCAGCTAGCATCAAGACCAGTCTACTCTCATCCTAGCCATCCATTCTATCATTTATTTACAACCATAGGATGTAGGGTTTATGAGTGTAATGTAAAGGCATATAAAAGCCTTGTATATGTGATTGTAAATAATTAAGTGAGTAAGGGGGTTTCCCTTCTCCTTCTCTAATCTGAAACACTTTCTCTTAGTCTCTCTAGTCTCTCATCCTGAATCTCTATACACGCTCTCAGTCTTGTTACTAATCTCTTAAACACTTAGACACACAAACACTCATCAAACTTCTTTTCTCTCAAATCGCTTCCAAGCTCTCTCTCTTTACCCATTTGGGTTTCATACACACATACAACCTGAGTACTCTTAAATCTCATATGGTATCAGAGCCAGGTTCATTAGAACTTGGTTCCAGCTTCCGCTAAGCTCAAAGCTCACTCCCATGCCATTTCCAAACCAAGAAGAAGCTTCATGGTCATTTGGCTGTTCAACCTCTTCAAGAAGAAGGTGTGCTCATCAATGGCGTCCAGAAGCTGTTCTTGGTCGTTCTCCACTCTCTCATGGTCGTCCTGAAGAAAGAAGGCCATTGGAAGCATGTCCAAGCCATTCCCATTCACTGTCCAAGAAGAAAGGTGAAAGCTTTCAACTTGTACCTGGTATGGCGACTCAAAAATGAAGAGAGGAGGTGTCTTAGGCATGGTGGGTTCAAGAGAAAGGTCCATGAAAGAAGGAGATGTAGGAGTTGACACCAACCGCTCGGATCTTCCCATGTACTAAGGAGTTTCAAGGAACTAACACTAGTTCCTTGGCTGTAAGGAAATCTCTTTCTCTTGTATAAAGCTTGAGTGTATGAACAGGTTGTGATGTTGTGATATGATTGGAAACCTGAGGATTGTTTAAAAGATTGCTAAAATGAAGTTGCTTTAGAATCTGTCCCAGGATACTTTAAGAGTCTTGTTTGGGTATTGAAATTGTTTAGTATGCTTAGCTCCGGTTCATAGTGATGCTTGTTGTGATTAATTAAATCTGCTTGCATACATGGAGTGAAACCGAATTTAAAGCTGTTGCATATAGTCTTGTGGCTGTCTTACATTGAAGTATTAGATTCATGTCTAAGTACTGAGTAAAGAAGGTCTTAAGAGTGCCTAAGTAACTTGTCTTGAATCTGTTAGGATCTTACTTGTACTTAGAGATTTAGCTTGCAAAGAATAGAACTTGATAATGCCTTGTGTCTATCTGTTGCATTGCTTGTGATATTGGGAATCAAACTTGATAATTTATTAATCAAGATTTGACATCAATACTATTGAAAATGGTTAAATGCTTAATGTCAGTTCTAAATTAACTTATCTTGTTAAGATGATAGATTATATTATCTAATTATGCTTGCTTTCATGAGTTAGAAACTGATTAAGATTAATGCATACTGCCTTGTATTGTTGCATTTAGATTAAAATCTAAGTTGCATAAAATTGCCTAAATACTTTGACTTGAATCTGATAAGGTCTTGCTTAGTATTTAGAGAATGGTTGCTTGCATAGATAAGAACTTGACATTGTCTTGATTCTATCTAATGTTATAAAGCTTGAGACATTGGTGATCAAACTTGATGAAGTCAAGGATTGATCCCAATGCAATTGTGACTGATCTTTGCTAGAGTTTGAGTGATGTTTCAGGTTCACAAAAGGTGTTCCTAGTTCATCATCAAATCCGAGTTGAAAGAGAAAGAATGATGCCCATTGTGTGTACAATGGAGAAGTGTTACAAAAGGGAGAAGCACAGATGGTTGTAAAACTCACTGGTGTTCTTCTCCTTAACATTGCAAGTACCTGAAGAAGAAGCTAACCGGGTCTAGGCAGTGGCGTGCCTATTCAAGAGGGTGCTCAAACTAAGACAGAGCACTCTTGGCTGTGTGAAGAAGAAGGCTACTCTATCAAGGCGGCTTCTATTGTGAGGTGATTGAAGAAGTAGCTGAAGCATCCACAAGCATTCCATCATGGTGGCAAATTCAGAAGGGTGATTGCAATAAGAGAAGAAGAAGAAGTGAGGATTCAAGTGGCAACGACCACTCCTCATCACCTTAAACAAGGGAGTAAACCTAGTCTCATCTATCTTAATATGTCTTGATAGGTTTATCTCCTGATTATACTATGTGCTTGTTGACTTGAAGAAAGAAATGGAGCCATAGGAGAAGTATGGAGGAGTTTGGGTCTGGTGCAAAGATAGGGACAAGATCTTAAGAGATTGTCTATCAAGGCTTCATGAGAGTTTAGAGAAGTTTAGAAGTATCATGAAGGCTGTGCAAAGATAGGGTTTAAGTCCAGGAGGGACTTAGACACCATTTGGAGATAGTTGGGTGATGGTGCAAAGATAGGGCGTCCCGAGGTTCAGACGGTACGGATGAACCGTGCAAACTTAGGGCGACCCAGAACCTGATCACACTCAACCATTGGAGATGTTTTGGTGAGATGTGCAAACTTAGGGCGAGGTACGGACAGGCGGTCCGTACCTTCGTCCGTACTTGTTCCGGATCAAGCTGAAATGAAGCTGTGCAAACTTAGGGCTCAAGAGAAGACAAACCTGAGTTATCTTGTGACTATTTGTGGATAAGGGACAGCTAGGGCGTGGTCAATGACAGGCTGTCTTTGAGCTGTAAAGGAAAAGCAGCCTTGACCATGTATCTAGCCATCTTTGTGAAAAAGGTTCATGGGAGCTTTAAGGGAACCAATCAGGAGCCAGCCCTTGCCTTGACCAGTTTGAATCAACCAATCACCAGCCAGCATTCTCTACTCCAATCAGATCAATTCACTCAGATTGCAAACAAGAAAACTCCATCCTAGCCATCCATTCATCTCAAGTCATTTCTATCCATTAGATTAAGGGTTTATGATTTTACAAAGTGTAAAGCCTATATAAAGGCTATCATGGACGTTTTGTAACTCTCTTAAGAGAGAGAGGGGGATTTCCCCTCCTCCTTCATAATACAAAGTGTGTTCTTGGATAAGAATCCCTCAAACTACCCCTTTCTTATACTTAAATCTCTTAATCTCTCTAAATCTCTTGTTTCTGTCCAAGTTCATACTGTTCTTCATCAGACCTTTCTCTCTTCAGTTCAAGCTCTCATTTCGCCCTTAGTGGCTTGTTCTCACACACACAGCCTGAGCTCTGAAAACCTAACATGGTATCAGAGCCAGGTTCATCAGAACTTGGTTTCAGCTTCCGCATATACATCACAAGTCTAGCCTCATCACAGATCCAAACCATTGAAGATGTCCAGCCTGTTCTCTCTCTTCAAGAAGAAGGTGTTTGAAGCTATGGTGGTGTCTCCTGGTCGTTCCTCCTCTCTCCAGTCCATTAAAGGCGTGTCTCAACTCTGTCCCAAGCTGAAACCCTTCAAGAAGAAAGCTCTCATCTTGTTCCTGAAGTTGGAGACTTGGAGCTGTGAAGAAAGGTGGAACCTTTTGTGTTGTGGTTTCAAGAAGGAGGTTATGAACACAAAGAGAAGGTGTTGGGTGACGATCCAGCTCTCTTATTCACCAGATTCGTGGCCTATTACCAAGGTGGCTCAAGGAACCAGCTCAGGTTCCTTGGTTGTAAGCTAATCCTAAACCTTCTTGATATGAGCTTGTGATTGAAACAGGTTGTTGTGTTGTGATGTGATTAAATGAACCTGAGGATATGTTTAAGATTGCTAAATGAAATGAAATGATTTAGAATCTGTCCCAGGATGCTATTGAGTGTTGTTTGATGTTGAGAAATGAAATGCTTAGCCTGATTTGGTTATGATTGTGCTAGGATGTTAGAAACTGTCTAAATCCTATTAGCTTTCATTAAACTGAAATCACTTAAGGTTTTGCATTGTCTGATGTTGATTGATGATTAATATTGCTTTGCCTCAGTTATAAGTGAAGTGTGTTAGGATAATAGAAAGCATTGGCTGATCCTGCTGCATACATGAGCTAGAAACTGATTAAGGTCACAACATATTGTCATCTTGTTGCTGCCTTAACATTGAGCACATAGATGGATGTCTATGATTGCGGATTAAGGCAGGGTTGATTGCCTAAGTAGCTTGTCTTGAATCTGATTTGATCTTGCTTGTACCTAGAGAGATTGCTTGCAAAGATGTGAACTTGATAATTCTTGTTTCCATCTGTTGCATAGCTTGTGACATTGGAGATCAAACTTGATGATTAGTCAAGGATTGATCCCAATGCTTGTGTCTTATCTTTGCTGGAGTTTGAGTTGTGTTTCAGGTTCACAAGATGTGCTCTCTGTCCATCACCAATCCGAGCAGAAGAGGAAGAAGACTTTACCCATTGGGAATGGTCGCTGTGGTGTATGTGTGGATACACAAGGCGAGTGGTCATCACCTAAGTCTGGAGGAGACCGGTGACCACAAGGCATTGGAGATAAAGGGAAGGGTTGATCAGTGGTTGAAGCGCACTCTATGAGATGTTGCGCTCCTGATCTTAAGGCTCATTGAGGCTCACTTCAAGCTTGGACCCATACTCAATCCAAGCTTGAGGAGGGGAGCAAAGTGAGCCACCTGATGATCCTGTTGCTCAATGACCTGTGTTACTCAAGGTCATTGCAAGCTGATCATGGAGTGATTCAGCCGAAGTAGAGGGAAGAAGAAGGTCACTCAACAAGGCGTGTGAGGTGCTTGGAGAGTGGGCTGATGTATCTCCTCAGTGCAATGATGATGTAGTGGAGGTTCAAGCATCAAGTCCGAAGGAGATGGAGGTGCTTTCCACAAGGCGTATCATGGAGCTATCATGCGCTCACCATCAAGCTTGGACCTTCCCTATACTTGGTCTCAAGCTTGAGGGGGAGTGTGGATGAGCTTGCATGATCAGAGAAGGAGCTGTTAAGCTCAGCAAGTGAGGGACTCAAGTGGCATGTGAAGAGCAGCCAGTCCTCACCATTTATACAAGGGAGTAAACCTGATCTCTATCTCTTTATATACATTCATGATAGGTTTATCTCTTGAGAACTGATACACTTGTTGAATGATGTATCAGGTACCTTACTTGGATTCTCAATGAAGAGGGTGTGATCTTACCTGATGGAGATGGCGAGAAGCCATGAGAGAAGGGAAGACACAAACGGAGTTTAAGAAGAAGTCCAAGAAGAGTGGTGGAGTGAAGAGGCCGTGATCCAGAGCCTATGTGCCTAAACCTCAGTGATACTAAGGCACATAGGCTCACTGGCCAATCCCTAGGCCTTGGAGGCTCTACTCTTTTTCCCTCATCAAGGTTTTGTCCCAAAGGGTTTTCCTTGGTGAGGTTTTTAATGAGGGAGTTCTTCAAGGTTCCAAGCTTGACTTAGGATCACCTAGAGTCAAGCTTGAGGGGGAGTGTTGACTTGAAGAAAGAAATGGAGCCATAGGAGAAGTATGGAGGAGTTTGGGTCTGGTGCAAAGATAGGGACAAGATCTTAAGAGATTGTCTATCAAGGCTTCATGAGAGTTTAGAGAAGTTTAGAAGTATCATGAAGGCTGTGCAAAGATAGGGTTTAAGTCCAGGAGGGACTTAGACACCATTTGGAGATAGTTGGGTGATGGTGCAAAGATAGGGCGTCCCGAGGTTCAGACGGTACGGATGAACCGTGCAAACTTAGGGCGACCCAGAACCTGATCACACTCAACCATTGGAGATGTTTTGGTGAGATGTGCAAACTTAGGGCGAGGTACGGACAGGCGGTCCGTACCTTCGTCCGTACTTGTTCCGGATCAAGCTGAAATGAAGCTGTGCAAACTTAGGGCGCAAGAGAAGACAAACCTGAGTTATCTTGTGACTATTTGTGGATAAGGGACAGCTAGGGCGTGGTCAATGACAGGCTGTCTTTGAGCTGTAAAGGAAAAGCAGCCTTGACCATGTATCTAGCCATCTTTGTGAAAAAGGTTCATGGGAGCTTTAAGGGAACCAATCAGGAGCCAGCCCTTGCCTTGACCAGTTTGAATCAACCAATCACCAGCCAGCATTCTCTACTCCAATCAGATCAATTCACTCAGATTGCAAACAAGAAAACTCCATCCTAGCCATCCATTCATCTCAAGTCATTTCTATCCATTAGATTAAGGGTTTATGATTTTACAAAGTGTAAAGCCTATATAAAGGCTATCATGGACGTTTTGTAACTCTCTTAAGAGAGAGAGGGGGAATTCCCCTCCTCCTTCATAATACAAAGTGTGTTCTTGGATAAGAATCCCTCAAACTACCCCTTTCTTATACTTAAATCTCTTAATCTCTCTAAATCTCTTGTTTCTGTCCAAGTTCATACTGTTCTTCATCAGACCTTTCTCTCTTCAGTTCAAGCTCTCATTTCGCCCTTAGTGGCTTGTTCTCACACACACAGCCTGAGCTCTGAAAACCTAACAGTGCTTTCCCTAATTCCATTAAGAGTTTATAGCTTCTAAGTAGAATGTCTAGGCTAATTGCACTGAGATTGTTTTGCTGCTGCATTGTCTTATTGATAGTAAGTAATGTCTAGAGTCCCAGAATCTCATGTTCTGTTTATTGCATTGTCTTGAGTGTTGTCATAGCTTGAATCATCATGAATGTGTTGTAGAATTGAGTAGAATGTCTCTGCTGCTTGCATCATGATTGATAAGTTATTTTGCATATATAAGCATATCTCATACTGTCTAAGTTCAATCCTAGTGTTATCTGATGCTATTGCCTATGTTTAATCCATCAATGAAAGTCTTGCATCAATTAGAAATTGTCTAAGTTGCTTGCATCATTGGTTCTGATTGAAACTGTTGTGCAGAGCTTTAATATTACTCATGGATTGAACCTGTTGCATTCATATAGCTAATGCTTTAAGATTGTGCATTCATGTAGTAATGCATTTAAAAGTGAGCCTAAATTGCAAATGGTATAAGCTTTGCATTTAGAGAACTGTATAGAACTTGCATTGTCATTGTTAGAAATTGAAATCCGCTTGTCTTGACTCAGTTCAGTTCTGATTGTTGCTATGCCATAGTTAAATCCATCAGTGATGTCTTATAAGCATTTAGAAGTATGTCTAAGCTACTTGAATCATTGGCTTTGATAAAACTAGTGAGCATAAGCATGAATTGAGTCACTCTTGTCGCCTTAATTGCATAAGTATCATCTAGACTTGTGTTCCATTTGGATTGAATCTGTTTCATTCATATAGTTAGTGTAACCTAATGCATTCATCTATTGTTGCATTTATAAAAATAAAAAAATAAAAAAAAAATAAAAAATGAATTGATTGTCTTTGCTTGATTGTCTTGATTGTCTAGCTTGTTTCAAGTATCATATATTATTGTGGCATTGGTGATCAAACAGGATGGATGATCTTGGTTTGATCCCAATGGGATGATCTGATCTTGCATTGAGTTGTGGTGGTGTTAGGTACACAAGGGAAGTGATACATGTAACTCGCCATCAACCAAGAATGTAGAGACAAAGGTCTTGTGCCATTACATATCATCACTTGGACATGTTAGTCCATAATCTACAGGAAGTGTAGTGTGATTGATTATGCAATGAGAGATGGCCATTGCATAATACCATTGGACATATCTAGTCCTTAGTCTACAGGAAGTGTAGCATGGGTCATTATGCAATGAGAGATGTGTCTTGTGAGACTCTCTATGGTGATTCAAACACCCTTATTCCTAGTTAAGGAAGAGAGAAAACTCACAAGAAGAAAGCTATCATAAAAGATGATAGTTATTAGACCATGGAGATGCATAGGATCATCACAAGCTTAGCTCCTTCTAGTCTTGGTTCTAAGCTTGAGGGGGAGTCTTAATGCATATGATCCATGGTCAGTAACAAGTCTTTGCAAAGACTTCTACAAGGATCATCAACCGGACCAAGTCAATGGCGTGTCTAGGCAAGAGGCTGTTCAGAGCAGTCTTGGCAAGTGAGGAAGAAGGCCCTCCATCAATGCGGCTTCAATGAGAGGTGATTGAGGAGAAGGCTGATGAATCCATTCTGCCTTTCCAAGAAGTTGATGATGCCATGAAGATGGTGCATTGGCCGAGTTAGGAAACTCACAAAAACACAAGGGAAGTTCCCTTAGACTTTTAAGAACTCTTTTCAATCCTTTTTTCATCCATCTTAGTCATTGCTTGTGTTTGAAAAGATACTGAAAATGTTTATGATTGAACTGTGAGATTGTGTGCATCAATTGGGATGCAGGATATTCATTTTGTTGGTGTTGATAGGTACTGATGCACCTTTGGGATAATGTATCAGGTACCATTGCTTGAGCCTCACTAAAGATGTTCCGGGTCATCTCCTAGCTTCTCTAAGATGGCTGTGAAGTCAGTTGAGAGGGAGAGACTTTAAACCGGTTCCATGAAGAGGTGAAGCTGAGTTGTTTAGTGCGCAAGGTCTTGATGAGTTGCTGCACCAGTTTAGGCCATGATCCAGAACTTCTTGTGTCCAACCACACTGGTTCTAAGGCACAAGAGTTCACTGGCCAATCCCTAGGCTTTGGAGAGCTCTACTCTTTTTCCCTTACAAGGTTTTGTCCCAATGGGTTTTCCTTGTAAGGTTTTTAATGAGGGAGACTCTTCAGAGTTCCAAGCTTGGCTTAGGATCTCCTAAAGTCAAGCTTGAGGGGGAGTGTTGAACTGAAGAGAAGATGGAGCTTGTACAATGATAGGGCAAGCTCTAGAAGATGTCCAGAAGAGTTCAATCAAGCTTCAGAAGTGTTCTGAAGTAGTTATCTTGTGAAGATAAGTCCAGGAGGGACTTAGACTGATCAGAAGAAGGGTTTGGAAGAGTTTGAGAGAAGATGGTCCAAGGTGCAAAGATAGGGCGTGTGTACGGCCTCGTACGGACATGGGCAACTAAGAGAAGGTGTGTGGATCATCAGAAGAAGGAGGAAGAGTATTGGGCAAATATAGGGCGAGTGGTACGGACAGGAGGTCCGTACCATCGACCGTACTGCCAATCATCTCGCCCACACATCCGGTTTAAGCAATGTTGAAGAAGTGCAAAGTCTGGGCGTGTTTATCTTGGCTATGAGGACCGTTGGGAGCTACAGGAAACAAAGGGAATATCCCTTAGGATCAGAGTGATCCAAGAGACAGGCTGGAAAGAGAAAAGCACTTTACCTTTCCAGCCACCTTTCCACACAAGTCCATCTTAGCCTTTCATTCAAAATGGCTCAATCCCACCTTCCATTCAGTCAAGGCACGACCACACTTTCCAGCTAGCATCAAGACCAGTCGACTCTCATCCTAGCCATCCATTCTATCATTTATTTACAACCTTAGGATGTAGGGTTTATGAGTGTAATGTAAAGGCATATAAAAGCCTTGTATATGTGATTGTAAACAATTAAGTGAGTAAGGGGGTTTCCCTTCTCCTTCTCTAATCTGAAACACTTTCTCTTAGTCTCTCTAGTCTCTCATCCTGAATCTCTATACACGCTCTCAGTCTTGTTACTAATCTCTTAAACACTTAGACACACAAACACTCATCAAACTTCCTTTCTCTCAAATCGCTTCCAAGCTCTCTCTCTTTACCCATTTGGGTTTCATACACACATACAACCTGAGTACTCTTAAATCTCATAGTAAGAAGCTTGATTTTGATACATAAAGTAGTGGAGAATCACCAGGAAGCTGAATAAATCTCATAGGAGTTAGGATGAAGAAGCTATCCCACTTTCAAATCAGGTGATCCCAGTTTTCTTGTTTGGGAATATGACAGCTTCTTTGTCATTCTAATCAAACCAGGATGAATCGCGATGTAAGAAGCTTGATTTTGAAACATAAAGTAGTGGAGAATCACCAGGAAGCTGAATAAATCTCATAGGAGTTAGGATGAAGAAGCTATCCCACTTTCAAATCAGGTGATCCCAGTTTTCCTGTTTGGGAATATGACAGCTTCTTTGTCATTCTAATCAAACCAGGATGAATCGCGATGTAAGAAGCTTGATTTTGATACATAAAGTAGTGGAGAATCACCAGGAAGCTGAATAAATCTCATAGGAGTTAGGATGAAGAAGCTATCCCACTTTCAAATCAGGTGATCCCAGTTTTCCTGTTTGGGAATATGACAGCTTCTTTGTCATTCTAATCAAACCAGGATGAATCGCGATGTAAGAAGCTTGATTTTGATACATAAAGTAGTGGAGAATCACCAGGAAGTCGAATAAATCTCATAGGAGTTAGGATGAAGAAGCTATCCCACTTTCAAATCAGGTGATCCCAGTTTTCCTGTTTGGGAATATGACAGCTTCTTTGTCATTCTAATCAAACCAGGATGAATCGCGATGTAAGAAGCTTGATTTTGATACATAAAGTAGTGGAGAATCACCAGGAAGCTGAATAAATCTCATAGGAGTTAGGATGAAGAAGCTATCCCACTTTCAAATCAGGTGATCCCAGTTTTCCTGTTTGGGAATATGACAGCTTCTTTGTCATTCTAATCAAACCAGGATGAATCGCGATGTAAGAAGCTTGATTTTGATACATAAAGTAGTGGAGAATCACCAGGAAGTCGAATAAATCTCATAGGAGTTAGGATGAAGAAGCTATCCCACTTTCAAATCAGGTGATCCCAGTTTTCCTGTTTGGGAATATGACAGCTTCTTTGTCATTCTAATCAAACCAGGATGAATCGCGATGTAAGAAGCTTGATTTTGATACATAAAGTAGTGGAGAATCACCAGGAAGCTGAATAAATCTCATAGGAGTTAGGATGAAGAAGCTATCCCACTTTCAAATCAGGTGATCCCAGTTTTCCTGTTTGGGAATATGACAGCTTCTTTGTCATTCTAATCAAACCAGGATGAATCGCGATGTAAGAAGCTTGATTTTGATACATAAAGTAGTGGAGAATCACCAGGAAGTCGAATAAATCTCATAGGAGTTAGGATGAAGAAGCTATCCCACTTTCAAATCAGGTGATCCCAGTTTTCCTGTTTGGGAATATGACAGCTTCTTTGTCATTCTAATCAAACCAGGATGAATCGCGATGTAAGAAGCTTGATTTTGATACATAAAGTAGTGGAGAATCACCAGGAAGCTGAATAAATCTCATAGGAGTTAGGATGAAGAAGCTATCCCACTTTCAAATCAGGTGATCCCAGTTTTCCTGTTTGGGAATATGACAGCTTCTTTGTCATTCTAATCAAACCAGGATGAATCGCGATGTAAGAAGCTTGATTTTGATACATAAAGTAGTGGAGAATCACCAGGAAGTCGAATAAATCTCATAGGAGTTAGGATGAAGAAGCTATCCCACTTTCAAATCAGGTGATCCCAGTTTTCCTGTTTGGGAATATGACAGCTTCTTTGTCATTCTAATCAAACCAGGATGAATCGCGATGTAAGAAGCTTGATTTTGATACATAAAGTAGTGGAGAATCACCAGGAAGCTGAATAAATCTCATAGGAGTTAGGATGAAGAAGCTATCCCACTTTCAAATCAGGTGATCCCAGTTTTCCTGTTTGGGAATATGACAGCTTCTTTGTCATTCTAATCAAACCAGGATGAATCGCGATGTAAGAAGCTTGATTTTGATACATAAAGTAGTGGAGAATCACCAGGAAGTCGAATAAATCTCATAGGAGTTAGGATGAAGAAGCTATCCCACTTTCAAATCAGGTGATCCCAGTTTTCCTGTTTGGGAATATGACAGCTTCTTTGTCATTCTAATCAAACCAGGATGAATCGCGATGTAAGAAGCTTGATTTTGATACATAAAGTAGTGGAGAATCACCAGGAAGCTGAATAAATCTCATAGGAGTTAGGATGAAGAAGCTATCCCACTTTCAAATCAGGTGATCCCAGTTTTCCTGTTTGGGAATATGACAGCTTCTTTGTCATTCTAATCAAACCAGGATGAATCGCGATGTAAGAAGCTTGATTTTGATACATAAAGTAGTGGAGAATCACCAGGAAGTCGAATAAATCTCATAGGAGTTAGGATGAAGAAGCTATCCCACTTTCAAATCAGGTGATCCCAGTTTTCCTGTTTGGGAATATGACAGCTTCTTTGTCATTCTAATCAAACCAGGATGAATCGCGATGTAAGAAGCTTGATTTTGATACATAAAGTAGTGGAGAATCACCAGGAAGCTGAATAAATCTCATAGGAGTTAGGATGAAGAAGCTATCCCACTTTCAAATCAGGTGATCCCAGTTTTCCTGTTTGGGAATATGACAGCTTCTTTGTCATTCTAATCAAACCAGGATGAATCGCGATGTAAGAAGCTTGATTTTGATACATAAAGTAGTGGAGAATCACCAGGAAGTCGAATAAATCTCATAGGAGTTAGGATGAAGAAGCTATCCCACTTTCAAATCAGGTGATCCCAGTTTTCCTGTTTGGGAATATGACAGCTTCTTTGTCATTCTAATCAAACCAGGATGAATCGCGATGTAAGAAGCTTGATTTTGATACATAAAGTAGTGGAGAATCACCAGGAAGCTGAATAAATCTCATAGGAGTTAGGATGAAGAAGCTATCCCACTTTCAAATCAGGTGATCCCAGTTTTCCTGTTTGGGAATATGACAGCTTCTTTGTCATTCTAATCAAACCAGGATGAATCGCGATGTAAGAAGCTTGATTTTGATACATAAAGTAGTGGAGAATCACCAGGAAGTCGAATAAATCTCATAGGAGTTAGGATGAAGAAGCTATCCCACTTTCAAATCAGGTGATCCCAGTTTTCCTGTTTGGGAATATGACAGCTTCTTTGTCATTCTAATCAAACCAGGATGAATCGCGATGTAAGAAGCTTGATTTTGATACATAAAGTAGTGGAGAATCACCAGGAAGCTGAATAAATCTCATAGGAGTTAGGATGAAGAAGCTATCCCACTTTCAAATCAGGTGATCCCAGTTTTCCTGTTTGGGAATATGACAGCTTCTTTGTCATTCTAATCAAACCAGGATGAATCGCGATGTAAGAAGCTTGATTTTGATACATAAAGTAGTGGAGAATCACCAGGAAGCTGAATAAATCTCATAGGAGTTAGGATGAAGAAGCTATCCCACTTTCAAATCAGGTGATCCCAGTTTTCCTGTTTGGGAATATGACAGCTTCTTTGTCATTCTAATCAAACCAGGATGAATCGCGATGTAAGAAGCTTGATTTTGATACATAAAGTAGTGGAGAATCACCAGGAAGCTGAATAAATCTCATAGGAGTTAGGATGAAGAAGCTATCCCACTTTCAAATCAGGTGATCCCAGTTTTCCTGTTTGGGAATATGACAGCTTCTTTGTCATTCTAATCAAACCAGGATGAATCGCGATGTAAGAAGCTTGATTTTGAACATAAAGTAGTGGAGAATCACCAGGAAGCTGAATAAATCTCATAGGAGTTAGGATGAAGAAGCTATCCCACTTTCAAATCAGGTGATCCCAGTTTTCCTGTTTGGGAATATGACAGCTTCTTTGTCATTCTAATCAAACCAGGATGAATCGCGATGTAAGAAGCTTGATTTTGATACATAAAGTAGTGGAGAATCACCAGGAAGCGAATAAATCTCATAGGAGTTAGGATGAAGAAGCTATCCCACTTTCAAATCAGGTGATCCCAGTTTTCCTGTTTGGGAATATGACAGCTTCTTTGTCATTCTAATCAAACCAGGATGAATCGCGATGTAAGAAGCTTGATTTTGATACATAAAGTAGTGGAGAATCACCAGGAAGCTGAATAAATCTCATAGGAGTTAGGATGAAGAAGCTATCCCACTTTCAAATCAGGTGATCCCAGTTTTCCTGTTTGGGAATATGACAGCTTCTTTGTCATTCTAATCAAACCAGGATGAATCGCGATGTAAGAAGCTTGATTTTGATACATAAAGTAGTGGAGAATCACCAGGAAGCGAATAAATCTCATAGGAGTTAGGATGAAGAAGCTATCCCACTTTCAAATCAGGTGATCCCAGTTTTCCTGTTTGGGAATATGACAGCTTCTTTGTCATTCTAATCAAACCAGGATGAATCGCGATGTAAGAAGCTTGATTTTGATACATAAAGTAGTGGAGAATCACCAGGAAGCTGAATAAATCTCATAGGAGTTAGGATGAAGAAGCTATCCCACTTTCAAATCAGGTGATCCCAGTTTTCCTGTTTGGGAATATGACAGCTTCTTTGTCATTCTAATCAAACCAGGATGAATCGCGATGTAAGAAGCTTGATTTTGATACATAAAGTAGTGGAGAATCACCAGGAAGTGAATAAATCTCATAGGAGTTAGGATGAAGAAGCTATCCCACTTTCAAATCAGGTGATCCCAGTTTTCCTGTTTGGGAATATGACAGCTTCTTTGTCATTCTAATCAAACCAGGATGAATCGCGATGTAAGAAGCTTGATTTTGATACATAAAGTAGTGGAGAATCACCAGGAAGCTGAATAAATCTCATAGGAGTTAGGATGAAGAAGCTATCCCACTTTCAAATCAGGTGATCCCAGTTTTCCTGTTTGGGAATATGACAGCTTCTTTGTCATTCTAATCAAACCAGGATGAATCGCGATGTAAGAAGCTTGATTTTGATACATAAAGTAGTGGAGAATCACCAGGAAGTCGAATAAATCTCATAGGAGTTAGGATGAAGAAGCTATCCCACTTTCAAATCAGGTGATCCCAGTTTTCCTGTTTGGGAATATGACAGCTTCTTTGTCATTCTAATCAAACCAGGATGAATCGCGATGTAAGAAGCTTGATTTTGATACATAAAGTAGTGGAGAATCACCAGGAAGCTGAATAAATCTCATAGGAGTTAGGATGAAGAAGCTATCCCACTTTCAAATCAGGTGATCCCAGTTTTCCTGTTTGGGAATATGACAGCTTCTTTGTCATTCTAATCAAACCAGGATGAATCGCGATGTAAGAAGCTTGATTTTGATACATAAAGTAGTGGAGAATCACCAGGAAGTGAATAAATCTCATAGGAGTTAGGATGAAGAAGCTATCCCACTTTCAAATCAGGTGATCCCAGTTTTCCTGTTTGGGAATATGACAGCTTCTTTGTCATTCTAATCAAACCAGGATGAATCGCGATGTAAGAAGCTTGATTTTGATACATAAAGTAGTGGAGAATCACCAGGAAGCTGAATAAATCTCATAGGAGTTAGGATGAAGAAGCTATCCCACTTTCAAATCAGGTGATCCCAGTTTTCCTGTTTGGGAATATGACAGCTTCTTTGTCATTCTAATCAAACCAGGATGAATCGCGATGTAAGAAGCTTGATTTTGATACATAAAGTAGTGGAGAATCACCAGGAAGCTGAATAAATCTCATAGGAGTTAGGATGAAGAAGCTATCCCACTTTCAAATCAGGTGATCCCAGTTTTCCTGTTTGGGAATATGACAGCTTCTTTGTCATTCTAATCAAACCAGGATGAATCGCGATGTAAGAAGCTTGATTTTGATACATAAAGTAGTGGAGAATCACCAGGAAGTCGAATAAATCTCATAGGAGTTAGGATGAAGAAGCTATCCCACTTTCAAATCAGGTGATCCCAGTTTTCCTGTTTGGGAATATGACAGCTTCTTTGTCATTCTAATCAAACCAGGATGAATCGCGATGTAAGAAGCTTGATTTTGATACATAAAGTAGTGGAGAATCACCAGGAAGCTGAATAAATCTCATAGGAGTTAGGATGAAGAAGCTATCCCACTTTCAAATCAGGTGATCCCAGTTTTCCTGTTTGGGAATATGACAGCTTCTTTGTCATTCTAATCAAACCAGGATGAATCGCGATGTAAGAAGCTTGATTTTGATACATAAAGTAGTGGAGAATCACCAGGAAGTCGAATAAATCTCATAGGAGTTAGGATGAAGAAGCTATCCCACTTTCAAATCAGGTGATCCCAGTTTTCCTGTTTGGGAATATGACAGCTTCTTTGTCATTCTAATCAAACCAGGATGAATCGCGATGTAAGAAGCTTGATTTTGATACATAAAGTAGTGGAGAATCACCAGGAAGCTGAATAAATCTCATAGGAGTTAGGATGAAGAAGCTATCCCACTTTCAAATCAGGTGATCCCAGTTTTCCTGTTTGGGAATATGACAGCTTCTTTGTCATTCTAATCAAACCAGGATGAATCGCGATGTAAGAAGCTTGATTTTGATACATAAAGTAGTGGAGAATCACCAGGAAGTCGAATAAATCTCATAGGAGTTAGGATGAAGAAGCTATCCCACTTTCAAATCAGGTGATCCCAGTTTTCCTGTTTGGGAATATGACAGCTTCTTTGTCATTCTAATCAAACCAGGATGAATCGCGATGTAAGAAGCTTGATTTTGATACATAAAGTAGTGGAGAATCACCAGGAAGCTGAATAAATCTCATAGGAGTTAGGATGAAGAAGCTATCCCACTTTCAAATCAGGTGATCCCAGTTTTCCTGTTTGGGAATATGACAGCTTCTTTGTCATTCTAATCAAACCAGGATGAATCGCGATGTAAGAAGCTTGATTTTGATACATAAAGTAGTGGAGAATCACCAGGAAGTCGAATAAATCTCATAGGAGTTAGGATGAAGAAGCTATCCCACTTTCAAATCAGGTGATCCCAGTTTTCCTGTTTGGGAATATGACAGCTTCTTTGTCATTCTAATCAAACCAGGATGAATCGCGATGTAAGAAGCTTGATTTTGATACATAAAGTAGTGGAGAATCACCAGGAAGCTGAATAAATCTCATAGGAGTTAGGATGAAGAAGCTATCCCACTTTCAAATCAGGTGATCCCAGTTTTCCTGTTTGGGAATATGACAGCTTCTTTGTCATTCTAATCAAACCAGGATGAATCGCGATGTAAGAAGCTTGATTTTGATACATAAAGTAGTGGAGAATCACCAGGAAGCGAATAAATCTCATAGGAGTTAGGATGAAGAAGCTATCCCACTTTCAAATCAGGTGATCCCAGTTTTCCTGTTTGGGAATATGACAGCTTCTTTGTCATTCTAATCAAACCAGGATGAATCGCGATGTAAGAAGCTTGATTTTGATACATAAAGTAGTGGAGAATCACCAGGAAGCTGAATAAATCTCATAGGAGTTAGGATGAAGAAGCTATCCCACTTTCAAATCAGGTGATCCCAGTTTTCCTGTTTGGGAATATGACAGCTTCTTTGTCATTCTAATCAAACCAGGATGAATCGCGATGTAAGAAGCTTGATTTTGATACATAAAGTAGTGGAGAATCACCAGGAAGCTGAATAAATCTCATAGGAGTTAGGATGAAGAAGCTATCCCACTTTCAAATCAGGTGATCCCAGTTTTCCTGTTTGGGAATATGACAGCTTCTTTGTCATTCTAATCAAACCAGGATGAATCGCGATGTAAGAAGCTTGATTTTGATACATAAAGTAGTGGAGAATCACCAGGAAGCTGAATAAATCTCATAGGAGTTAGGATGAAGAAGCTATCCCACTTTCAAATCAGGTGATCCCAGTTTTCCTGTTTGGGAATATGACAGCTTCTTTGTCATTCTAATCAAACCAGGATGAATCGCGATGTAAGAAGCTTGATTTTGATACATAAAGTAGTGGAGAATCACCAGGAAGCTGAATAAATCTCATAGGAGTTAGGATGAAGAAGCTATCCCACTTTCAAATCAGGTGATCCCAGTTTTCCTGTTTGGGAATATGACAGCTTCTTTGTCATTCTAATCAAACCAGGATGAATCGCGATGTAAGAAGCTTGATTTTGATACATAAAGTAGTGGAGAATCACCAGGAAGCTGAATAAATCTCATAGGAGTTAGGATGAAGAAGCTATCCCACTTTCAAATCAGGTGATCCCAGTTTTCCTGTTTGGGAATATGACAGCTTCTTTGTCATTCTAATCAAACCAGGATGAATCGCGATGTAAGAAGCTTGATTTTGATACATAAAGTAGTGGAGAATCACCAGGAAGCTGAATAAATCTCATAGGAGTTAGGATGAAGAAGCTATCCCACTTTCAAATCAGGTGATCCCAGTTTTCCTGTTTGGGAATATGACAGCTTCTTTGTCATTCTAATCAAACCAGGATGAATCGCGATGTAAGAAGCTTGATTTTGATACATAAAGTAGTGGAGAATCACCAGGAAGCTGAATAAATCTCATAGGAGTTAGGATGAAGAAGCTATCCCACTTTCAAATCAGGTGATCCCAGTTTTCCTGTTTGGGAATATGACAGCTTCTTTGTCATTCTAATCAAACCAGGATGAATCGCGATGTAAGAAGCTTGATTTTGATACATAAAGTAGTGGAGAATCACCAGGAAGTGAATAAATCTCATAGGAGTTAGGATGAAGAAGCTATCCCACTTTCAAATCAGGTGATCCCAGTTTTCCTGTTTGGGAATATGACAGCTTCTTTGTCATTCTAATCAAACCAGGATGAATCGCGATGTAAGAAGCTTGATTTTGATACATAAAGTAGTGGAGAATCACCAGGAAGCTGAATAAATCTCATAGGAGTTAGGATGAAGAAGCTATCCCACTTTCAAATCAGGTGATCCCAGTTTTCCTGTTTGGGAATATGACAGCTTCTTTGTCATTCTAATCAAACCAGGATGAATCGCGATGTAAGAAGCTTGATTTTGATACATAAAGTAGTGGAGAATCACCAGGAAGCTGAATAAATCTCATAGGAGTTAGGATGAAGAAGCTATCCCACTTTCAAATCAGGTGATCCCAGTTTTCCTGTTTGGGAATATGACAGCTTCTTTGTCATTCTAATCAAACCAGGATGAATCGCGATGTAAGAAGCTTGATTTTGATACATAAAGTAGTGGAGAATCACCAGGAAGCTGAATAAATCTCATAGGAGTTAGGATGAAGAAGCTATCCCACTTTCAAATCAGGTGATCCCAGTTTTCCTGTTTGGGAATATGACAGCTTCTTTGTCATTCTAATCAAACCAGGATGAATCGCGATGTAAGAAGCTTGATTTTGATACATAAAGTAGTGGAGAATCACCAGGAAGCGAATAAATCTCATAGGAGTTAGGATGAAGAAGCTATCCCACTTTCAAATCAGGTGATCCCAGTTTTCCTGTTTGGGAATATGACAGCTTCTTTGTCATTCTAATCAAACCAGGATGAATCGCGATGTAAGAAGCTTGATTTTGATACATAAAGTAGTGGAGAATCACCAGGAAGCTGAATAAATCTCATAGGAGTTAGGATGAAGAAGCTATCCCACTTTCAAATCAGGTGATCCCAGTTTTCCTGTTTGGAATATGACAGCTTCTTTGTCATTCTAATCAAACCAGGATGAATCGCGATGTAAGAAGCTTGATTTTGATACATAAAGTAGTGGAGAATCACCAGGAAGCTGAATAAATCTCATAGGAGTTAGGATGAAGAAGCTATCCCACTTTCAAATCAGGTGATCCCAGTTTTCCTGTTTGGGAATATGACAGCTTCTTTGTCATTCTAATCAAACCAGGATGAATCGCGATGTAAGAAGCTTGATTTTGATACATAAAGTAGTGGAGAATCACCAGGAAGCTGAATAAATCTCATAGGAGTTAGGATGAAGAAGCTATCCCACTTTCAAATCAGGTGATCCCAGTTTTCCTGTTTGGGAATATGACAGCTTCTTTGTCATTCTAATCAAACCAGGATGAATCGCGATGTAAGAAGCTTGATTTTGATACATAAAGTAGTGGAGAATCACCAGGAAGCTGAATAAATCTCATAGGAGTTAGGATGAAGAAGCTATCCCACTTTCAAATCAGGTGATCCCAGTTTTCCTGTTTGGGAATATGACAGCTTCTTTGTCATTCTAATCAAACCAGATGAATCGCGATGTAAA
>NW_026015014.1:35000-38709 GCF_020379485.1 Brassica napus
CAATCATCGAGAACAACAATGAGAATGAAAAGAACCGATACAGAGCCTTAGGCCTTATGCGGCATCATCTCATTGATGGTCTTAAAGATCAGTACATGACAATCGAGAATCCACTAGATCTTTGGATGGCTTTAAAGAATAGATACGATCACCACAGGATGGTGTTGCTTCCTAAAGCAAGGCATGATTGGATGCATCTAAGATTCTTAGACTATAAGTCGGTGGATGATTACAATTCAGCTCTATTCAAGATTGTCTCGATACTAAAGTTGTGTGGTGAAGAGGTAACCGATAGCATGATGCTTGAGAAGACCTATACTACCTTTAATCACTCAAACTCCGTGTTGCAAGAGCAATACAGGACAAAGGGTTTGCCACATACACTGATCTGATCTCTTGCCTACTCCTGGCCGAGGCAAACAATGAACTCCTACTAAAGAGTAACGGAGTTAGACCGGCCGGGACAGCACCACCACCCGAAGCTCATGAAGTTGAGAAGAAGGATCCCAATGAGACATACTTGTCCAAGACAATAAGAAACCATACGGCAATAGCCGTGGTGGATTCAAGAGGCGTGGACGTGACAACTCAAACGGTCGAGACGGCTACTCGACCGGCCGGAAAGGAAACCACAATAACCGTGGTCGTGGTTCCAATTACGGCCGGGGACGAGGCAGCTACGGCCGCGGACGAGGTGGCATATCCAAACCATCTTACACGTCCAACAAGTCTCTATGCCATAGATGCGGAAGTGACAATCATTGGGCAAAGAATTGTAGAACTCCGAAACACTTGTGCGACCTCTACCAAGAGAGCACCAAGAACAAGAACCCGGAGGCAAACATGATCCAAGAAAACGTCCAAGAGGACAAGGAAGGATATGGGTATGATGCTGACAATGAATCCGACAAGGATAACCAAGATGACCTAATGGATTTCGAGACATCCGATTGTCTCAAGGACTAGTTTTCGAATCACATTGTCTTATTGCTTTATGTTTTTGATTTGGT
This sequence comes from Brassica napus, assembly GCF_020379485.1. Classification (NCBI taxonomy): domain Eukaryota; kingdom Viridiplantae; phylum Streptophyta; class Magnoliopsida; order Brassicales; family Brassicaceae; genus Brassica; species Brassica napus. The sequence goes on from NW_026015014.1 coordinate 36,011, forward strand.
GTTTTTATTTTATGTAATGGAATTTTAATAAGAAGAGTTTTAAACATCTTATGAAGTCTCTAAAGTTTAGAAATTTTATTTATAGAATGAATGATGAGATGAGTATACTTGTGGTGGATAGTGGCACAAGTCATACAATACTTAGAGACAAAAGGTACTTCATAAATCTCATAATGCAAAACGCAAAGGTACATACCATTGCGGGTGAGGCAAGCCTGATTGAAGGTCACGGCCAAGCCTATGTGATGATGCCTAATGGCACTCACCTAGAGATCAAAACCGCCCTGTATTCCCCAAGCTCTAGAAGAAGCTTATTGAGTTTCAAGGATATAAGGTTAAACGGTTTTCACCTTGAAACATGGGAAGAAGGAAACAATGAGTTCCTTAACATAATTTCGATCACCAAGGGCAACAAGAAGATCCTAGAGTCTATACCCGCAATGCGTACTGGTCTATACTATACACGGATCAGTATGATCGAGGCAAATGCCTCCGAGCTATTCACTTTATGGCATAACCGGCTTGGCCATCCCGGAACAAGCATGATGCGAAAGTTGATAATGAATTCACAAGGGCACATGATCAAAGGAGTTATCCCATATAAGAATCTCACGTGTGCAGCATGTGCACAAGGGAAACTCATTACTAGGCCATCACCAGCCAAGGTTAACAAAGAAACCTTAAACTTTCTGGAAAGGATTCAAGGAGACATATGTGGACCAATACACCCACCTTGTGGGACGTTTAGATATTTCATGGTCCTCATTGATGCATCGACCAGATGGTCGCATGTCTGCCTACTATCCACTAGGAACCTAGCCTTTGCACGGCTCCTTGCCCAAATATAGGCTGAGAGCACACTTTCCAGATTTCCCTCTTAAGACTATACGTCTAGACAATGCTGGTGAGTTTACGTCCCAAGCGTTTAATGAATATTGCATGTCCATGGGGGTAAGAATAGAGCACTCCGTGGCAATGTCCATACACAGAACGGCTTGGCCGAATCATTCATTAAACGGATCCAGCTGATAGCCCGGCCACTGCTTATGAAGTCTCAACTTCCGGTATCAGCATGGGGACATGCGGTTTTACATGCAGCAGAACTGATTCGCATCAGGCCATCTAGTGAACATAATATTCACATCCCAACTACTTACGGGTCATGAGCCAGACGTGTCCCACATCAAGACATTCGGATGTGCCGTCTACATTCCAATTGCTCCACCACAGAGAACTAAGATGGGACCACAGAGGAGGATGGGAATATACGTAGGATATGACTCCCCAAGCATTATCAAGTATCTTGAGCCAACAACCGGTGATTTGTTTAAGGCCAGATACGAGGACTCCACAGTTTGATGAGTCCACATATCCGTCCTTAGGGGGAGATAACAGCCGGTTGATTTCAAAAGATTTAGAATGGTTTACACCATCAACATCTTGGCAAGATCCTCGGACTAGAGATTGTGATCTAGAAGTCCAAAAGATTATACATCTACAAGAGCTAGCTAAGAAATTGCCAGAAGCATTTACTGACCCAAATAGAATGACACTATACACAACCCGGCTTGTAATGCACCCATTAGATTGAACGTCCAAGATGGACAATGTCAAGTGGCTACAGAGTCTAAACAACGTTTAAAACAACAGAAAAACCAAAGAAAAAAGCCTCAAAATCCAAGAGAACACAGACAACAACCACAAAACAAAAAAAACGAGGTGAACACAAAACGCCGACCGTACCGGCCCCCCGGTATTGTGACCATTGCCAAAGATAAACGCTCGGAAAGTCCAAGAGAGGTGCTGGATCCGAGGCATCAAAGAAACCGTCCAGGACATAGGATGGACCGGTCGAGCCGACCAGAACGGCGAGCCAATGCGTAACGGCCAAACCCGTGATACGGCCGTTCCTCAAAGGAGGTCCGGGACGTGGGATCAGGGACAGAAGGGCCGGGACAATCAAGAGATCTCGATAAACCATGTAATGTCCAGGAAACAATGGAACAGAAAAGATATCACTTGAGTGATTTATTTGCATACAAGGTGCACTCTGAGATCATGGATAAAGATGGGATCTAGAAACCCACGTCCATACAAGAATGCATGCTAAGATCAGATTGGATCAAATGGAAAGAAGCTATAAAACTGGAGTTAGAATCATTGAGAAAGAGAGGCGTTTTTGGCCCTATAAGATTGACACAAGAGAGTCAAAAACCAGTGGGATACAAATGGGTTTTGTAAGGAAAGAGAAACGAGAAAGAGAGGTAGGGAGGGATACAAAGCACGGCTTGTAGCACAGGATTCTCTCAAAACCTGGAATAGATATGAGGAGACTTACTCCCTGTGGTGGATGCAACTACACTAAGGTATCTAATCAGATCTGGCAGTGAAAGAAAAACATGACTTAGCCTAATGGATGTAGTAACTGCATACCTATAAGGACCACTGGATAATGAGACCACATGAAAGTTCCAAAGGGCATTGAGCTCAAAGATAAGAAAGGTTCTCGAGAAACAAATTGCATAAAGTTGAACAAAGCCTTATACGGGTTTAAAGCAATCAGGTCGGATGTGGTAAATAGATTATCCGAGTACCTAATGAAAGAGGGTTATAAGAATGATCCAATAAGTCCATGTATATTCATAAAGAAGTTTGACAGCAAGGGCTACGTGATCATGTCTGTCTATGTGGGACGACCT
>NW_026015015.1:0-62220 GCF_020379485.1 Brassica napus
TTGGATACATAAAATTAGTGGAGAATCACCAGGAAGGTTGAATAAATCTCATAGGAGTTAGGATGAAGAAGTTATCCCACTTTCAAATCAGGTGATCCCAGTTTCCTGTTTGAGAATATGACAACTTCCTCGTCATTCTGATCAAACCAGGATGAATCCCGATGTAAGAAGCTGTATTTGGATACATAAAGTAGTGGAGAATCACCAGGAAGTGGAATAATCTCATAGGAATTAGGATGAAGAAGTTATCCCACTTTCAAATCAGGTGATCCCAGTTTTCCTGTTTGGGAATATGACAACTTCCTCGTCATTCTAATCAAACCAGGATGAATCGCGATGTAAGAAGCTGTATTTGGATACAAAAGTAGTGGAGAATCACCAGGAAGTTGAATAAATCTCATAGGAATTAGGATGAAGAAGTTATCCCACTTTCAAATCAGGTGATCCCAGTTTCCTGTTTGGGAATATGACAACTTCTCGTCATTCTAATCAAACCAGGATGAATCGCGATGTAAGAAGCTGTATTTGGATACATAAAGTAGTGGAGAATCACCAGGAAGTTGAATAAATCTCATAGGAATTAGGATGAAGAAGTTATCCCACTTTCAAATCAGGTGATCCCAGTTTTCCTGTTTGGGAATATGACAACTTCCTCGTCATTCTAATCAAACCAGGATGAATCGCGATGTAAGAAGCTGTATTTGGATACATAAAGTAGTGGAGAATCACCAGGAAGTGGAATAAATCTCATAGGAATTAGGATGAAGAAGTTATCCCACTTTCAAATCAGGTGATCCCAGTTTTCCTGTTTGGGAATATGACAACTTCCTCGTCATTCTAATCAAACCAGGATGAATCGCGATGTAAGAAGCTGTATTTGGATACATAAAGTAGTGGAGAATCACCAGGAAGTGGAATAAATCTCATAGGAGTTAGGATGAAGAAGTTATCCCACTTTCAAATCAGGTGATCCCAGTTTTCTGTTTGGGAATATGACAACTTCCTCGTCATTCTAATCAAACCAGGATGAATCGCGATGTAAGAAGCTGTATTTGGATACATAAAGTAGTGGAGAATCACCAGGAAGTGGAATAAATCTCATAGGAATTAGGATGAAGAAGTTATCCCACTTTCAAATCAGGTGATCCCAGTTTTCCTGTTTGGAATATGACAACTTCCTCGTCATTCTAATCAAACCAGGATGAATCGCGATGTAAGAAGCTGTATTTGGATACATAAAGTAGTGGAGAATCACCAGGAAGTGGAATAAATCTCATAGGATTAGGATGAAGAAGTTATCCCACTTTCAAATAGGTGATCCCAGTTTTCCTGTTTGGGAATATGACAACTTCCTCGTCATTCTAATCAAACCAGGATGAATCGCGATGTAAGAAGCTGTATTTGGATACATAAAGTAGTGGAGAATCACCAGGAAGTGGAATAAATCTCATAGGAATTAGGATGAAGAAGTTATCCCACTTTCAAATCAGGTGATCCAGTTTTCTGTTTGGGAATATGACAACTTCCTCGTCATTCTAATCAAACCAGGATGAATCGCGATGTAAGAAGCTGTATTTGGATACATAAAGTAGTGGAGAATCACCAGGAAGTGGAATAAATCTCATAGGAATTAGGATGAAGAAGTTATCCCACTTTCAAATCAGGTGATCCCAGTTTTCCTGTTTGGGAATATGACAACTTCCTCGTCATTCTAATCAAACCAGGATGAATCGCGATGTAAGAAGCTGTATTTGGATACATAAAGTAGTGGAGAATCACCAGGAAGTGAATAAATCTCATAGGAATTAGGATGAAGAAGTTATCCCACTTTCAAATCAGGTGATCCCAGTTTTCCTGTTTGGGAATATGACAACTTCCTCGTCATTCTAATCAAACCAGGATGAATCGCGATGTAAGAAGCTGTATTTGATACAAAAGTAGTGGAGAATCACCAGGAAGTGGAATAAATCTCATAGGAATTAGGATGAAGAAGTTATCCCACTTTCAAATCAGGTGATCCCAGTTTCCTGTTTGGGAATATGACAACTTCCTCGTCATTCTAATCAAACCAGGATGAATCGCGATGTAAGAAGCTGTATTTGGATACATAAAGTAGTGGAGAATCACCAGGAAGTGGAATAAATCTCATAGTATTAGGATGAAGAAGTTATCCCACTTTCAAATCAGGTGATCCCAGTTTTCCTGTTTGGGAATATGACAACTTCCTCGTCATTCTAATCAAACCAGGATGAATCGCGATGTAAGAAGCTGTATTGTATACAAAAAGTAGTGGAGAATCACCAGGAAGTGGAATAATTCTCATAGGAATTAGGATGAAGAAGTTATCCCACTTTCAAATCAGGTGATCCCAGTTTTCCTGTTTGGGAATATGACAACTTCCTCGTCATTCTAATCAAACCAGGATGAATCGCGATGTAAGAAGCTGTATTGGATACATAAAGTAGTGGAGAATCACCAGGAAGTGAATAAATCTCATAGGAATTAGGATGAAGAAGTTATCCCACTTTCAAATCAGGTGATCCCAGTTTTCCTGTTTGGGAATATGACAACTTCCTCGTCATTCTAATCAAACCAGGATGAATCGCGATGTAAGAAGCTGTATTTGGATACATAAAGTAGTGGAGAATCACCAGGAAGTGGAATAAATCTCATAGGAGTTAGGATGAAGAAGTTATCCCACTTTCAAATCAGGTGATCCCAGTTTTCCTGTTTGGGAATATGACAACTTCCTCGTCATTCTAATCAAACCAGGATGAATCGCGATGTAAGAAGCTATATTGGATACATAAAGTAGTGGAGAATCACCAGGAAGTGGAATAAATCTCATAGGGATTTTTTTTTTTTTTTTTTTTTCTTTGTTTAGTGGAGAAAATCTCATAGGAATTAGGATGAAGAAGTTATCCCACTTTCAAATCAGGTGATCCCAGTTTTCCTGTTTGGGAATATGACAACTTCCTCGTCATTCTAATCAAACCAGGATGAATCGCGATGTAAGAAGCTGTATTTGGATACATAAAGTAGTGGAGAATCACCAGGAAGTGGAATAAATCTCATAGGAATTAGGATGAAGAAGTTATCCCACTTTCAAATCAGGTGATCCCAGTTTTCCTGTTTGGGAATATGACAACTTCCTCGTCATTCTAATCAAACCAGGATGAATCGCGATGTAAGAAGCTGTATTTGGATACATAAAGTAGTGGAGAATCACCAGGAAGTGGAATAAATCTCATAGGAATTAGGATGAAGAAGTTATCCCACTTTCAAATCAGGTGATCCCAGTTTTCCTGTTTGGGAATATGACAACTTCCTCGTCATTCTAATCAAACCAGGATGAATCGCGATGTAAGAAGCTGTATTTGGATACATAAAGTAGTGGAGAATCACCAGGAAGTGGAATAAATCTCATAGGAATTAGGATGAAGAAGTTATCCCACTTTCAAATCAGGTGATCCCAGTTTTCCTGTTTGGGAATATGACAACTTCCTCGTCATTCTAATCAAACCAGGATGAATCGCGATGTAAGAAGCTGTATTTGGATACATAAAGTAGTGGAGAATCACCAGGAAGTGGAATAAATCTCATAGGAGTTAGGATGAAGAAGTTATCCCACTTTCAAATCAGGTGATCCCAGTTTTCTGTTTGGGAATATGACAACTTCCTCGTCATTCTAATCAAACCAGGATGAATCGCGATGTAAGAAGCTGTATTTGGATACATAAAGTAGTGGAGAATCACCAGGAAGTGGAATAAATCTCATAGGAATTAGGATGAAGAAGTTATCCCACTTTCAAATCAGGTGATCCCAGTTTTCCTGTTTGGGAATATGACAACTTCCTCGTCATTCTAATCAAACCAGGATGAATCGCGATGTAAGAAGCTGTATTTGGATACATAAAGTAGTGGAGAATCACCAGGAAGTGGAATAAATCTCATAGGAATTAGGATGAAGAAGTTATCCCACTTTCAAATCAGGTGATCCCAGTTTTCCTGTTTGGGAATATGACAACTTCCTCGTCATTCTAATCAAACCAGGATGAATCGCGATGTAAGAAGCTGTATTTGGATACATAAAGTAGTGGAGAATCACCAGGAAGTGGAATAAATCTCATAGGAATTAGGATGAAGAAGTTATCCCACTTTCAAATCAGGTGATCCCAGTTTTCCTGTTTGGGAATATGACAACTTCCTCGTCATTCTAATCAAACCAGGATGAATCGCGATGTAAGAAGCTGTATTTGGATACATAAAGTAGTGGAGAATCACCAGGAAGTGGAATAAATCTCATAGGAATTAGGATGAAGAAGTTATCCCACTTTCAAATCAGGTGATCCCAGTTTTCCTGTTTGGGAATATGACAACTTCCTCGTCATTCTAATCAAACCAGGATGAATCGCGATGTAAGAAGCTGTATTTGGATACATAAAGTAGTGGAGAATCACCAGGAAGTGGAATAAATCTCATAGGAATTAGGATGAAGAAGTTATCCCACTTTCAAATCAGGTGATCCCAGTTTTCCTGTTTGGGAATATGACAACTTCCTCGTCATTCTAATCAAACCAGGATGAATCGCGATGTAAGAAGCTGTATTTGGATACATAAAGTAGTGGAGAATCACCAGGAAGTGGAATAAATCTCATAGGAATTAGGATGAAGAAGTTATCCCACTTTCAAATCAGGTGATCCCAGTTTTCCTGTTTGGGAATATGACAACTTCCTCGTCATTCTAATCAAACCAGGATGAATCGCGATGTAAGAAGCTGTATTTGGATACATAAAGTAGTGGAGAATCACCAGGAAGTGGAATAAATCTCATAGGAATTAGGATGAAGAAGTTATCCCACTTTCAAATCAGGTGATCCCAGTTTTCCTGTTTGGGAATATGACAACTTCCTCGTCATTCTAATCAAACCAGGATGAATCGCGATGTAAGAAGCTGTATTTGGATACATAAAGTAGTGGAGAATCACCAGGAAGTGGAATAAATCTCATAGGAATTAGGATGAAGAAGTTATCCCACTTTCAAATCAGGTGATCCCAGTTTTCCTGTTTGGGAATATGACAACTTCCTCGTCATTCTAATCAAACCAGGATGAATCGCGATGTAAGAAGCTGTATTTGTATACAAAAAGTAGTGGAGAATCACCAGGAAGTGGAATTAATCTCATAGGAATTAGGATGAAGAAGTTATCCCACTTTCAAATCAGGTGATCCCAGTTTTTGTTGGAATATGACAACTTCCTCGTCATTCTAATCAAACCAGGATGAATCGCGATGTAAGAAGCTGTATTTGGATACATAAAGTAGTGGAGAATCACCAGGAAGTGGAATAAATCTCATAGGAATTAGGATGAAGAAGTTATCCCACTTTCAAATCAGGTGATCCCAGTTTCCTGTTTGGGAATATGACAACTTCCTCGTCATTCTAATCAAACCAGGATGAATCGCGATGTAAGAAGCTGTATTTGGATACAAAAAGTAGTGGAGAATCACCAGGAAGTGGAATAATTCTCATAGGAATTAGGATGAAGAAGTTATCCACTTTCAAATCAGGTGATCCCAGTTTTCCTGTTTGGGAATATGACAACTTCCTCGTCATTCTAATCAAACCAGGATGAATCGCGATGTAAGAAGCTGTATTTGGATACATAAAGTAGTGGAGAATCACCAGGAAGTGGAATAAATCTCATAGGAATTAGGATGAAGAAGTTATCCCACTTTCAAATCAGGTGATCCCAGTTTTCCTGTTTGGAATATGACAACTTCCTCGTCATTCTAATCAAACCAGGATGAATCGCGATGTAAGTAGCTTTATTTGGATACATAAAGTAGTGGAGAATCACCAGGAAGTTGAATAAATCTCATAGGAATTAGGATGAAGAAGTTATCCCACTTTCAAATCAGGTGATCCCAGTTTTCCTGTTGGGAATATGACAACTTCCTCGTCATTCTAATCAAACCAGGATGAATCGCGATGTAAGAAGCTGTATTTGGATACAAAAAGTAGTGGAGAATCACCAGGAAGTGGAATAAATCTCATAGGAATTAGGATGAAGAAGTTATCCCACTTTCAAATCAGGTGATCCCAGTTTTCCTGTTTGGGAATATGACAACTTCCTCGTCATTCTAATCAAACCAGGATGAATCGCGATGTAAGAAGCTGTATTTGGATACATAAAGTAGTGGAGAATCACCAGGAAGTGGAATAAATCTCATAGGAGTTAGGATGAAGAAGTTATCCCATTTGAAGAAATATCCCACTTTGATCCCAGTTATCCAGTTTGTTGGGAATATGACAACTTCCTCGTCATTCTAATCAAACCAGGATGAATCGCGATGTAAGAAACTGTATTTGGATACACAAAGTAGTGGAGAATCACCAGGAAGTGGAATAAATCTCATAGGAATTAGGATGAAGAAGTTATCCCACTTTCAAATCAGGTTATCCCAGTTTTTGTTGTTTGGGAATATGACAACTTCCTCGTCATTCTAATCAAACCAGGATGAATCGCGATGTAAGAATGTATTTGGATACATAAAGTAGTGGAGAATCACCAGGAAGTGGAATAATCTCATAGGAATTAGGATGAAGAAGTTATCCCACTTTCAAATCAGGTGATCCCAGTTTTCCTGTTTGGAATATGACAACTTCCTCGTCATTCTAATCAAACCAGGATGAATCGCGATGTAAGAAGCTGTATTTGGATACATAAGTAGTGGAGAATCACCAGGAAGTGGAATAAATCTCATAGGAATTAGGATGAAGAAGTTATCCCACTTTCAAATCAGGTGATCCCAGTTTCCTGTTTGGAATATGACAACTTCCTCGTCATTCTAATCAAACCAGGATGAATCGCGATGTAAGAAGCTGTATTTGGATACAAAAAGTAGTGGAGAATCACCAGGAAGTGGAATAATTCTCATAGGAATTAGGATGAAGAAGTTATCCCACTTTCAAATCAGGTGATCCCAGTTTTCCTGTTTGGGAATATGACAACTTCCTCGTCATTCTAATCAAACCAGGATGAATCGCGATGTAAGAAGCTGTATTTGGATACAAAAGTAGTGGAGAATCACCAGGAAGTGAAAAAAAAATCTCAGAGGATGAAGAAGTTATCCCACTTTCAAATCAGGTGATCCCAGTTTTCCTGTTTGGGAATATGACAACTTCCTCGTCATTCTAATCAAACCAGGATGAATCGCGATGTAAGAAGCTGTATTTGGATACAAAAGTAGTGGAGAATCACCAGGAAGTGGAATAAATCTCATAGGAATTAGGATGAAGAAGTTATCCCACTTTCAAATCAGGTGATCCCAGTTTTCCTGTTTGGGAATATGACAACTTCCTCGTCATTCTAATCAAACCAGGATGAATCGCGATGTAAGAAGCTGTATTTGGATACATAAAGTAGTGGAGAATCACCAGGAAGTGGAATAAATCTCATAGGAATTAGGATGAAGAAGTTATCCCACTTTCAAATCAGGTGATCCCAGTTTTCCTGTTTGGGAATATGACAACTTCCTCGTCATTCTAATCAAACCAGGATGAATCGCGATGTAAGAAGCTGTATTTGGATACATAAAGTAGTGGAGAATCACCAGGAAGTGGAATAATTCTCATAGGAATTAGGATGAAGAAGTTATCCCACTTTCAAATCAGGTGATCCCAGTTTTCCTGTTTGGGAATATGACAACTTCCTCGTCATTCTAATCAAACCAGGATGAATCGCGATGTAAGAAGCTGTATTTGGATACATAAAGTAGTGGAGAATCACCAGGAAGTGGAATAAATCTCATAGGAATTAGGATGAAGAAGTTATCCCACTTTCAAATCAGGTGATCCCAGTTTTCCTGTTTGGGAATATGACAACTTCCTCGTCATTCTAATCAAACCAGGATGAATCGCGATGTAAGAAGCTGTATTTGGATACATAAAGTAGTGGAGAATCACCAGGAAGTGGAATAAATCTCATAGGAATTAGGATGAAGAAGTTATCCCACTTTCAAATCAGGTGATCCCAGTTTTCCTGTTTGGGAATATGACAACTTCCTCGTCATTCTAATCAAACCAGGATGAATCGCGATGTAAGAAGCTGTATTTGGATACATAAAGTAGTGGAGAATCACCAGGAAGTGGAATAAATCTCATAGGAATTAGGATGAAGAAGTTATCCCACTTTCAAATCAGGTGATCCCAGTTTTCCTGTTTGGGAATATGACAACTTCCTCGTCATTCTAATCAAACCAGGATGAATCGCGATGTAAGAAGCTGTATTTGGATACATAAAGTAGTGGAGAATCACCAGGAAGTGGAATAAATCTCATAGGAATTAGGATGAAGAAGTTATCCCACTTTCAAATCAGGTGATCCCAGTTTTCCTGTTTGGGAATATGACAACTTCCTCGTCATTCTAATCAAACCAGGATGAATCGCGATGTAAGAAGCTGTATTTGGATACATAAAGTAGTGGAGAATCACCAGGAAGTGGAATAAATCTCATAGGAATTAGGATGAAGAAGTTATCCCACTTTCAAATCAGGTGATCCCAGTTTTCCTGTTTGGGAATATGACAACTTCCTCGTCATTCTAATCAAACCAGGATGAATCGCGATGTAAGAAGCTGTATTTGGATACATAAAGTAGTGGAGAATCACCAGGAAGTGGAATAAATCTCATAGGAATTAGGATGAAGAAGTTATCCCACTTTCAAATCAGGTGATCCCAGTTTTCCTGTTTGGGAATATGACAACTTCCTCGTCATTCTAATCAAACCAGGATGAATCGCGATGTAAGAAGCTGTATTTGGATACATAAAGTAGTGGAGAATCACCAGGAAGTGGAATAAATCTCATAGGAATTAGGATGAAGAAGTTATCCCACTTTCAAATCAGGTGATCCCAGTTTTCCTGTTTGGGAATATGACAACTTCCTCGTCATTCTAATCAAACCAGGATGAATCGCGATGTAAGAAGCTGTATTTGGATACATAAAGTAGTGGAGAATCACCAGGAAGTGGAATAAATCTCATAGGAATTAGGATGAAGAAGTTATCCCACTTTCAAATCAGGTGATCCCAGTTTTCCTGTTTGGGAATATGACAACTTCCTCGTCATTCTAATCAAACCAGGATGAATCGCGATGTAAGAAGCTGTATTTGGATACATAAATTAGTGGAGAATCACCAGGAAGTCGAATAATCTCATAGGAGTTAGGATGAAGAAGTTATCCCACTTTCAAATCAGGTGATCCCAGTTTTCCTGTTTGGGAATATGACAACTTCCTCGTCATTCTAATCAAACCAGGATGAATCGCGATGTAAGAAGCTGTATTTGGATACATAAAGTAGTGGAGAATCACCAGGAAGTGGAATAATTCTCATAGGAATTAGGATGAAGAAGTTATCCCACTTTCAAATCAGGTGATCCCAGTTTTCCTGTTTGGGAATATGACAACTTCCTCGTCATTCTAATCAAACCAGGATGAATCGCGATGTAAGAAGCTGTATTTGGATACATAAAGTAGTGGAGAATCACCAGGAAGTGGAATAAATCTCATAGGAATTAGGATGAAGAAGTTATCCCACTTTCAAATCAGGTGATCCCAGTTTTCCTGTTTGGGAATATGACAACTTCCTCGTCATTCTAATCAAACCAGGATGAATCGCGATGTAAGAAGCTGTATTTGGATACATAAAGTAGTGGAGAATCACCAGGAAGTGGAATAAATCTCATAGGAATTAGGATGAAGAAGTTATCCCACTTTCAAATCAGGTGATCCCAGTTTTCCTGTTTGGGAATATGACAACTTCCTCGTCATTCTAATCAAACCAGGATGAATCGCGATGTAAGAAGCTGTATTTGGATACATAAAGTAGTGGAGAATCACCAGGAAGTGGAATAAATCTCATAGGAATTAGGATGAAGAAGTTATCCCACTTTCAAATCAGGTGATCCCAGTTTTCCTGTTTGGGAATATGACAACTTCCTCGTCATTCTAATCAAACCAGGATGAATCGCGATGTAAGAAGCTGTATTTGGATACATAAAGTAGTGGAGAATCACCAGGAAGTGGAATAAATCTCATAGGAATTAGGATGAAGAAGTTATCCCACTTTCAAATCAGGTGATCCCAGTTTTCCTGTTTGGGAATATGACAACTTCCTCGTCATTCTAATCAAACCAGGATGAATCGCGATGTAAGAAGCTGTATTTGGATACATAAAGTAGTGGAGAATCACCAGGAAGTGGAATAAATCTCATAGGAATTAGGATGAAGAAGTTATCCCACTTTCAAATCAGGTGATCCCAGTTTTCCTGTTTGGGAATATGACAACTTCCTCGTCATTCTAATCAAACCAGGATGAATCGCGATGTAAGAAGCTGTATTTGGATACATAAAGTAGTGGAGAATCACCAGGAAGTGGAATAAATCTCATAGGAATTAGGATGAAGAAGTTATCCCACTTTCAAATCAGGTGATCCCAGTTTTCCTGTTTGGGAATATGACAACTTCCTCGTCATTCTAATCAAACCAGGATGAATCGCGATGTAAGAAGCTGTATTTGGATACATAAAGTAGTGGAGAATCACCAGGAAGTGGAATAAATCTCATAGGAATTAGGATGAAGAAGTTATCCCACTTTCAAATCAGGTGATCCCAGTTTTCCTGTTTGGGAATATGACAACTTCCTCGTCATTCTAATCAAACCAGGATGAATCGCGATGTAAGAAGCTGTATTTGGATACATAAAGTAGTGGAGAATCACCAGGAAGTGGAATAAATCTCATAGGAATTAGGATGAAGAAGTTATCCCACTTTCAAATCAGGTGATCCCAGTTTTCCTGTTTGGGAATATGACAACTTCCTCGTCATTCTAATCAAACCAGGATGAATCGCGATGTAAGAAGCTGTATTTGGATACATAAAGTAGTGGAGAATCACCAGGAAGTGGAATAAATCTCATAGGAATTAGGATGAAGAAGTTATCCCACTTTCAAATCAGGTGATCCCAGTTTTCCTGTTTGGGAATATGACAACTTCCTCGTCATTCTAATCAAACCAGGATGAATCGCGATGTAAGAAGCTGTATTTGGATACATAAAGTAGTGGAGAATCACCAGGAAGTGGAATAAATCTCATAGGAATTAGGATGAAGAAGTTATCCCACTTTCAAATCAGGTGATCCCAGTTTTCCTGTTTGGGAATATGACAACTTCCTCGTCATTCTAATCAAACCAGGATGAATCGCGATGTAAGAAGCTGTATTTGGATACATAAAGTAGTGGAGAATCACCAGGAAGTGGAATAAATCTCATAGGAATTAGGATGAAGAAGTTATCCCACTTTCAAATCAGGTGATCCCAGTTTTCCTGTTTGGGAATATGACAACTTCCTCGTCATTCTAATCAAACCAGGATGAATCGCGATGTAAGAAGCTGTATTTGGATACATAAAGTAGTGGAGAATCACCAGGAAGTGGAATAAATCTCATAGGAATTAGGATGAAGAAGTTATCCCACTTTCAAATCAGGTGATCCCAGTTTTCCTGTTTGGGAATATGACAACTTCCTCGTCATTCTAATCAAACCAGGATGAATCGCGATGTAAGAAGCTGTATTTGGATACATAAAGTAGTGGAGAATCACCAGGAAGTGGAATAAATCTCATAGGAATTAGGATGAAGAAGTTATCCCACTTTCAAATCAGGTGATCCCAGTTTTCCTGTTTGGGAATATGACAACTTCCTCGTCATTCTAATCAAACCAGGATGAATCGCGATGTAAGAAGCTGTATTTGGATACATAAAGTAGTGGAGAATCACCAGGAAGTGGAATAAATCTCATAGGAATTAGGATGAAGAAGTTATCCCACTTTCAAATCAGGTGATCCCAGTTTTCCTGTTTGGGAATATGACAACTTCCTCGTCATTCTAATCAAACCAGGATGAATCGCGATGTAAGAAGCTGTATTTGGATACATAAAGTAGTGGAGAATCACCAGGAAGTGGAATAAATCTCATAGGAATTAGGATGAAGAAGTTATCCCACTTTCAAATCAGGTGATCCCAGTTTTCCTGTTTGGGAATATGACAACTTCCTCGTCATTCTAATCAAACCAGGATGAATCGCGATGTAAGAAGCTGTATTTGGATACATAAAGTAGTGGAGAATCACCAGGAAGTGGAATAAATCTCATAGGAATTAGGATGAAGAAGTTATCCCACTTTCAAATCAGGTGATCCCAGTTTTCCTGTTTGGGAATATGACAACTTCCTCGTCATTCTAATCAAACCAGGATGAATCGCGATGTAAGAAGCTGTATTTGGATACATAAAGTAGTGGAGAATCACCAGGAAGTGGAATAAATCTCATAGGAATTAGGATGAAGAAGTTATCCCACTTTCAAATCAGGTGATCCCAGTTTTCCTGTTTGGGAATATGACAACTTCCTCGTCATTCTAATCAAACCAGGATGAATCGCGATGTAAGAAGCTGTATTTGGATACATAAAGTAGTGGAGAATCACCAGGAAGTGGAATAAATCTCATAGGAATTAGGATGAAGAAGTTATCCCACTTTCAAATCAGGTGATCCCAGTTTTCCTGTTTGGGAATATGACAACTTCCTCGTCATTCTAATCAAACCAGGATGAATCGCGATGTAAGAAGCTGTATTTGGATACATAAAGTAGTGGAGAATCACCAGGAAGTGGAATAAATCTCATAGGAATTAGGATGAAGAAGTTATCCCACTTTCAAATCAGGTGATCCCAGTTTTCCTGTTTGGGAATATGACAACTTCCTCGTCATTCTAATCAAACCAGGATGAATCGCGATGTAAGAAGCTGTATTTGGATACATAAAGTAGTGGAGAATCACCAGGAAGTGGAATAAATCTCATAGGAATTAGGATGAAGAAGTTATCCCACTTTCAAATCAGGTGATCCCAGTTTTCCTGTTTGGGAATATGACAACTTCCTCGTCATTCTAATCAAACCAGGATGAATCGCGATGTAAGAAGCTGTATTTGGATACATAAAGTAGTGGAGAATCACCAGGAAGTGGAATAAATCTCATAGGAATTAGGATGAAGAAGTTATCCCACTTTCAAATCAGGTGATCCCAGTTTTCCTGTTTGGGAATATGACAACTTCCTCGTCATTCTAATCAAACCAGGATGAATCGCGATGTAAGAAGCTGTATTTGGATACATAAAGTAGTGGAGAATCACCAGGAAGTGGAATAAATCTCATAGGAATTAGGATGAAGAAGTTATCCCACTTTCAAATCAGGTGATCCCAGTTTTCCTGTTTGGGAATATGACAACTTCCTCGTCATTCTAATCAAACCAGGATGAATCGCGATGTAAGAAGCTGTATTTGGATACATAAAGTAGTGGAGAATCACCAGGAAGTGGAATAAATCTCATAGGAATTAGGATGAAGAAGTTATCCCACTTTCAAATCAGGTGATCCCAGTTTTCCTGTTTGGGAATATGACAACTTCCTCGTCATTCTAATCAAACCAGGATGAATCGCGATGTAAGAAGCTGTATTTGGATACATAAAGTAGTGGAGAATCACCAGGAAGTGGAATAAATCTCATAGGAATTAGGATGAAGAAGTTATCCCACTTTCAAATCAGGTGATCCCAGTTTTCCTGTTTGGGAATATGACAACTTCCTCGTCATTCTAATCAAACCAGGATGAATCGCGATGTAAGAAGCTGTATTTGGATACATAAAGTAGTGGAGAATCACCAGGAAGTGGAATAAATCTCATAGGAATTAGGATGAAGAAGTTATCCCACTTTCAAATCAGGTGATCCCAGTTTTCCTGTTTGGGAATATGACAACTTCCTCGTCATTCTAATCAAACCAGGATGAATCGCGATGTAAGAAGCTGTATTTGGATACATAAAGTAGTGGAGAATCACCAGGAAGTCGAATAATCTCATAGGAGTTAGGATGAAGAAGTTATCCTACTTTCAAATCAGGTGATCCCAGTTTTCCTGTTTGGGAATATGACAACTTCCTCGTCATTCTAATCAAACCAGGATGAATCGCGATGTAAGAAGCTGTATTTGGATACATAAAGTAGTGGAGAATCACCAGGAAGTGGAATAAATCTCATAGGAATTAGGATGAAGAAGTTATCCCACTTTCAAATCAGGTGATCCCAGTTTTCCTGTTTGGGAATATGACAACTTCCTCGTCATTCTAATCAAACCAGGATGAATCGCGATGTAAGAAGCTGTATTTGGATACATAAAGTAGTGGAGAATCACCAGGAAGTGGAATAAATCTCATAGGAATTAGGATGAAGAAGTTATCCCACTTTCAAATCAGGTGATCCCAGTTTTCCTGTTTGGGAATATGACAACTTCCTCGTCATTCTAATCAAACCAGGATGAATCGCGATGTAAGAAGCTGTATTTGGATACATAAAGTAGTGGAGAATCACCAGGAAGTGGAATAAATCTCATAGGAATTAGGATGAAGAAGTTATCCCACTTTCAAATCAGGTGATCCCAGTTTTCCTGTTTGGGAATATGACAACTTCCTCGTCATTCTAATCAAACCAGGATGAATCGCGATGTAAGAAGCTGTATTTGGATACATAAAGTAGTGGAGAATCACCAGGAAGTGGAATAAATCTCATAGGAATTAGGATGAAGAAGTTATCCCACTTTCAAATCAGGTGATCCCAGTTTTCCTGTTTGGGAATATGACAACTTCCTCGTCATTCTAATCAAACCAGGATGAATCGCGATGTAAGAAGCTGTATTTGGATACATAAAGTAGTGGAGAATCACCAGGAAGTGGAATAAATCTCATAGGAATTAGGATGAAGAAGTTATCCCACTTTCAAATCAGGTGATCCCAGTTTTCCTGTTTGGGAATATGACAACTTCCTCGTCATTCTAATCAAACCAGGATGAATCGCGATGTAAGAAGCTGTATTTGGATACATAAAGTAGTGGAGAATCACCAGGAAGTGGAATAAATCTCATAGGAATTAGGATGAAGAAGTTATCCCACTTTCAAATCAGGTGATCCCAGTTTTCCTGTTTGGGAATATGACAACTTCCTCGTCATTCTAATCAAACCAGGATGAATCGCGATGTAAGAAGCTGTATTTGGATACATAAAGTAGTGGAGAATCACCAGGAAGTGGAATAAATCTCATAGGAATTAGGATGAAGAAGTTATCCCACTTTCAAATCAGGTGATCCCAGTTTTCCTGTTTGGGAATATGACAACTTCCTCGTCATTCTAATCAAACCAGGATGAATCGCGATGTAAGAAGCTGTATTTGGATACATAAAGTAGTGGAGAATCACCAGGAAGTGGAATAAATCTCATAGGAATTAGGATGAAGAAGTTATCCCACTTTCAAATCAGGTGATCCCAGTTTTCCTGTTTGGGAATATGACAACTTCCTCGTCATTCTAATCAAACCAGGATGAATCGCGATGTAAGAAGCTGTATTTGGATACATAAAGTAGTGGAGAATCACCAGGAAGTGGAATAAATCTCATAGGAATTAGGATGAAGAAGTTATCCCACTTTCAAATCAGGTGATCCCAGTTTTCCTGTTTGGGAATATGACAACTTCCTCGTCATTCTAATCAAACCAGGATGAATCGCGATGTAAGAAGCTGTATTTGGATACATAAAGTAGTGGAGAATCACCAGGAAGTGGAATAAATCTCATAGGAATTAGGATGAAGAAGTTATCCCACTTTCAAATCAGGTGATCCCAGTTTTCCTGTTTGGGAATATGACAACTTCCTCGTCATTCTAATCAAACCAGGATGAATCGCGATGTAAGAAGCTGTATTTGGATACATAAAGTAGTGGAGAATCACCAGGAAGTGGAATAAATCTCATAGGAATTAGGATGAAGAAGTTATCCCACTTTCAAATCAGGTGATCCCAGTTTTCCTGTTTGGGAATATGACAACTTCCTCGTCATTCTAATCAAACCAGGATGAATCGCGATGTAAGAAGCTGTATTTGGATACATAAAGTAGTGGAGAATCACCAGGAAGTGGAATAAATCTCATAGGAATTAGGATGAAGAAGTTATCCCACTTTCAAATCAGGTGATCCCAGTTTTCCTGTTTGGGAATATGACAACTTCCTCGTCATTCTAATCAAACCAGGATGAATCGCGATGTAAGAAGCTGTATTTGGATACATAAAGTAGTGGAGAATCACCAGGAAGTGGAATAAATCTCATAGGAATTAGGATGAAGAAGTTATCCCACTTTCAAATCAGGTGATCCCAGTTTTCCTGTTTGGGAATATGACAACTTCCTCGTCATTCTAATCAAACCAGGATGAATCGCGATGTAAGAAGCTGTATTTGTATACATAAAGTAGTGGAGAATCACCAGGAAGTGGAATAAATCTCATAGGAATTAGGATGAAGAAGTTATCCCACTTTCAAATCAGGTGATCCCAGTTTTCCTGTTTGGGAATATGACAACTTCCTCGTCATTCTATCAAACCAGGATGAATCGCGATGTAAGAAGCTGTATTTGGATACATAAAGTAGTGGAGAATCACCAGGAAGTGGAATAAATCTCATAGGAATTAGGATGAAGAAGTTATCCCACTTTCAAATCAGGTGATCCCAGTTTTCCTGTTTGGGAATATGACAACTTCCTCGTCATTCTAATCAAACCAGGATGAATCGCGATGTAAGAAGCTGTATTTGGATACATAAAGTAGTGGAGAATCACCAGGAAGTGGAATAAATCTCATAGGAATTAGGATGAAGAAGTTATCCCACTTTCAAATCAGGTGATCCCAGTTTTCCTGTTTGGGAATATGACAACTTCCTCGTCATTCTAATCAAACCAGGATGAATCGCGATGTAAGAAGCTGTATTTGGATACATAAAGTAGTGGAGAATCACCAGGAAGTGGAATAAATCTCATAGGAATTAGGATGAAGAAGTTATCCCACTTTCAAATCAGGTGATCCCAGTTTTCCTGTTTGGGAATATGACAACTTCCTCGTCATTCTAATCAAACCAGGATGAATCGCGATGTAAGAAGCTGTATTTGGATACATAAAGTAGTGGAGAATCACCAGGAAGTGGAATAAATCTCATAGGAATTAGGATGAAGAAGTTATCCCACTTTCAAATCAGGTGATCCCAGTTTTCCTGTTTGGGAATATGACAACTTCCTCGTCATTCTAATCAAACCAGGATGAATCGCGATGTAAGAAGCTGTATTTGGATACATAAAGTAGTGGAGAATCACCAGGAAGTGGAATAAATCTCATAGGAATTAGGATGAAGAAGTTATCCCACTTTCAAATCAGGTGATCCCAGTTTTCCTGTTTGGGAATATGACAACTTCCTCGTCATTCTAATCAAACCAGGATGAATCGCGATGTAAGAAGCTGTATTTGGATACATAAAGTAGTGGAGAATCACCAGGAAGTGGAATAAATCTCATAGGAATTAGGATGAAGAAGTTATCCCACTTTCAAATCAGGTGATCCCAGTTTTCCTGTTTGGGAATATGACAACTTCCTCGTCATTCTAATCAAACCAGGATGAATCGCGATGTAAGAAGCTGTATTTGGATACATAAAGTAGTGGAGAATCACCAGGAAGTGGAATAAATCTCATAGGAATTAGGATGAAGAAGTTATCCCACTTTCAAATCAGGTGATCCCAGTTTTCCTGTTTGGGAATATGACAACTTCCTCGTCATTCTAATCAAACCAGGATGAATCGCGATGTAAGAAGCTGTATTTGGATACATAAAGTAGTGGAGAATCACCAGGAAGTGGAATAAATCTCATAGGAATTAGGATGAAGAAGTTATCCCACTTTCAAATCAGGTGATCCCAGTTTTCCTGTTTGGGAATATGACAACTTCCTCGTCATTCTAATCAAACCAGGATGAATCGCGATGTAAGAAGCTGTATTTGGATACATAAAGTAGTGGAGAATCACCAGGAAGTGGAATAAATCTCATAGGAATTAGGATGAAGAAGTTATCCCACTTTCAAATCAGGTGATCCCAGTTTTCCTGTTTGGGAATATGACAACTTCCTCGTCATTCTAATCAAACCAGGATGAATCGCGATGTAAGAAGCTGTATTTGGATACATAAAGTAGTGGAGAATCACCAGGAAGTGGAATAAATCTCATAGGAATTAGGATGAAGAAGTTATCCCACTTTCAAATCAGGTGATCCCAGTTTTCCTGTTTGGGAATATGACAACTTCCTCGTCATTCTAATCAAACCAGGATGAATCGCGATGTAAGAAGCTGTATTTGGATACATAAAGTAGTGGAGAATCACCAGGAAGTGGAATAAATCTCATAGGAATTAGGATGAAGAAGTTATCCCACTTTCAAATCAGGTGATCCCAGTTTTCCTGTTTGGGAATATGACAACTTCCTCGTCATTCTAATCAAACCAGGATGAATCGCGATGTAAGAAGCTGTATTTGGATACATAAAGTAGTGGAGAATCACCAGGAAGTGGAATAAATCTCATAGGAATTAGGATGAAGAAGTTATCCCACTTTCAAATCAGGTGATCCCAGTTTTCCTGTTTGGGAATATGACAACTTCCTCGTCATTCTAATCAAACCAGGATGAATCGCGATGTAAGAAGCTGTATTTGGATACATAAAGTAGTGGAGAATCACCAGGAAGTGGAATAAATCTCATAGGAATTAGGATGAAGAAGTTATCCCACTTTCAAATCAGGTGATCCCAGTTTTCCTGTTTGGGAATATGACAACTTCCTCGTCATTCTAATCAAACCAGGATGAATCGCGATGTAAGAAGCTGTATTTGGATACATAAAGTAGTGGAGAATCACCAGGAAGTGGAATAAATCTCATAGGAATTAGGATGAAGAAGTTATCCCACTTTCAAATCAGGTGATCCCAGTTTTCCTGTTTGGGAATATGACAACTTCCTCGTCATTCTAATCAAACCAGGATGAATCGCGATGTAAGAAGCTGTATTTGGATACATAAAGTAGTGGAGAATCACCAGGAAGTGGAATAAATCTCATAGGAATTAGGATGAAGAAGTTATCCCACTTTCAAATCAGGTGATCCCAGTTTTCCTGTTTGGGAATATGACAACTTCCTCGTCATTCTAATCAAACCAGGATGAATCGCGATGTAAGAAGCTGTATTTGGATACATAAAGTAGTGGAGAATCACCAGGAAGTGGAATAAATCTCATAGGAATTAGGATGAAGAAGTTATCCCACTTTCAAATCAGGTGATCCCAGTTTTCCTGTTTGGGAATATGACAACTTCCTCGTCATTCTAATCAAACCAGGATGAATCGCGATGTAAGAAGCTGTATTTGGATACATAAAGTAGTGGAGAATCACCAGGAAGTGGAATAAATCTCATAGGAATTAGGATGAAGAAGTTATCCCACTTTCAAATCAGGTGATCCCAGTTTTCCTGTTTGGGAATATGACAACTTCCTCGTCATTCTAATCAAACCAGGATGAATCGCGATGTAAGAAGCTGTATTTGGATACATAAAGTAGTGGAGAATCACCAGGAAGTGGAATAAATCTCATAGGAATTAGGATGAAGAAGTTATCCCACTTTCAAATCAGGTGATCCCAGTTTTCCTGTTTGGGAATATGACAACTTCCTCGTCATTCTAATCAAACCAGGATGAATCGCGATGTAAGAAGCTGTATTTGGATACATAAAGTAGTGGAGAATCACCAGGAAGTGGAATAAATCTCATAGGAATTAGGATGAAGAAGTTATCCCACTTTCAAATCAGGTGATCCCAGTTTTCCTGTTTGGGAATATGACAACTTCCTCGTCATTCTAATCAAACCAGGATGAATCGCGATGTAAGAAGCTGTATTTGGATACATAAAGTAGTGGAGAATCACCAGGAAGTGGAATAAATCTCATAGGAATTAGGATGAAGAAGTTATCCCACTTTCAAATCAGGTGATCCCAGTTTTCCTGTTTGGGAATATGACAACTTCCTCGTCATTCTAATCAAACCAGGATGAATCGCGATGTAAGAAGCTGTATTTGGATACATAAAGTAGTGGAGAATCACCAGGAAGTGGAATAAATCTCATAGGAATTAGGATGAAGAAGTTATCCCACTTTCAAATCAGGTGATCCCAGTTTTCCTGTTTGGGAATATGACAACTTCCTCGTCATTCTAATCAAACCAGGATGAATCGCGATGTAAGAAGCTGTATTTGGATACATAAAGTAGTGGAGAATCACCAGGAAGTGGAATAAATCTCATAGGAATTAGGATGAAGAAGTTATCCCACTTTCAAATCAGGTGATCCCAGTTTTCCTGTTTGGGAATATGACAACTTCCTCGTCATTCTAATCAAACCAGGATGAATCGCGATGTAAGAAGCTGTATTTGGATACATAAAGTAGTGGAGAATCACCAGGAAGTGGAATAAATCTCATAGGAATTAGGATGAAGAAGTTATCCCACTTTCAAATCAGGTGATCCCAGTTTTCCTGTTTGGGAATATGACAACTTCCTCGTCATTCTAATCAAACCAGGATGAATCGCGATGTAAGAAGCTGTATTTGGATACATAAAGTAGTGGAGAATCACCAGGAAGTGGAATAAATCTCATAGGAATTAGGATGAAGAAGTTATCCCACTTTCAAATCAGGTGATCCCAGTTTTCCTGTTTGGGAATATGACAACTTCCTCGTCATTCTAATCAAACCAGGATGAATCGCGATGTAAGAAGCTGTATTTGGATACATAAAGTAGTGGAGAATCACCAGGAAGTGGAATAAATCTCATAGGAATTAGGATGAAGAAGTTATCCCACTTTCAAATCAGGTGATCCCAGTTTTCCTGTTTGGGAATATGACAACTTCCTCGTCATTCTAATCAAACCAGGATGAATCGCGATGTAAGAAGCTGTATTTGGATACATAAAGTAGTGGAGAATCACCAGGAAGTGGAATAAATCTCATAGGAATTAGGATGAAGAAGTTATCCCACTTTCAAATCAGGTGATCCCAGTTTTCCTGTTTGGGAATATGACAACTTCCTCGTCATTCTAATCAAACCAGGATGAATCGCGATGTAAGAAGCTGTATTTGGATACATAAAGTAGTGGAGAATCACCAGGAAGTGGAATAAATCTCATAGGAATTAGGATGAAGAAGTTATCCCACTTTCAAATCAGGTGATCCCAGTTTTCCTGTTTGGGAATATGACAACTTCCTCGTCATTCTAATCAAACCAGGATGAATCGCGATGTAAGAAGCTGTATTTGGATACATAAAGTAGTGGAGAATCACCAGGAAGTGGAATAAATCTCATAGGAATTAGGATGAAGAAGTTATCCCACTTTCAAATCAGGTGATCCCAGTTTTCCTGTTTGGGAATATGACAACTTCCTCGTCATTCTAATCAAACCAGGATGAATCGCGATGTAAGAAGCTGTATTTGGATACATAAAGTAGTGGAGAATCACCAGGAAGTGGAATAAATCTCATAGGAATTAGGATGAAGAAGTTATCCCACTTTCAAATCAGGTGATCCCAGTTTTCCTGTTTGGGAATATGACAACTTCCTCGTCATTCTAATCAAACCAGGATGAATCGCGATGTAAGAAGCTGTATTTGGATACATAAAGTAGTGGAGAATCACCAGGAAGTGGAATAAATCTCATAGGAATTAGGATGAAGAAGTTATCCCACTTTCAAATCAGGTGATCCCAGTTTTCCTGTTTGGGAATATGACAACTTCCTCGTCATTCTAATCAAACCAGGATGAATCGCGATGTAAGAAGCTGTATTTGGATACATAAAGTAGTGGAGAATCACCAGGAAGTGGAATAAATCTCATAGGAATTAGGATGAAGAAGTTATCCCACTTTCAAATCAGGTGATCCCAGTTTTCCTGTTTGGGAATATGACAACTTCCTCGTCATTCTAATCAAACCAGGATGAATCGCGATGTAAGAAGCTGTATTTGGATACATAAAGTAGTGGAGAATCACCAGGAAGTGGAATAAATCTCATAGGAATTAGGATGAAGAAGTTATCCCACTTTCAAATCAGGTGATCCCAGTTTTCCTGTTTGGGAATATGACAACTTCCTCGTCATTCTAATCAAACCAGGATGAATCGCGATGTAAGAAGCTGTATTTGGATACATAAAGTAGTGGAGAATCACCAGGAAGTGGAATAAATCTCATAGGAATTAGGATGAAGAAGTTATCCCACTTTCAAATCAGGTGATCCCAGTTTTCCTGTTTGGGAATATGACAACTTCCTCGTCATTCTAATCAAACCAGGATGAATCGCGATGTAAGAAGCTGTATTTGGATACATAAAGTAGTGGAGAATCACCAGGAAGTGGAATAAATCTCATAGGAATTAGGATGAAGAAGTTATCCCACTTTCAAATCAGGTGATCCCAGTTTTCCTGTTTGGGAATATGACAACTTCCTCGTCATTCTAATCAAACCAGGATGAATCGCGATGTAAGAAGCTGTATTTGGATACATAAAGTAGTGGAGAATCACCAGGAAGTGGAATAAATCTCATAGGAATTAGGATGAAGAAGTTATCCCACTTTCAAATCAGGTGATCCCAGTTTTCCTGTTTGGGAATATGACAACTTCCTCGTCATTCTAATCAAACCAGGATGAATCGCGATGTAAGAAGCTGTATTTGGATACATAAAGTAGTGGAGAATCACCAGGAAGTGGAATAAATCTCATAGGAATTAGGATGAAGAAGTTATCCCACTTTCAAATCAGGTGATCCCAGTTTTCCTGTTTGGGAATATGACAACTTCCTCGTCATTCTAATCAAACCAGGATGAATCGCGATGTAAGAAGCTGTATTTGGATACATAAAGTAGTGGAGAATCACCAGGAAGTGGAATAAATCTCATAGGAATTAGGATGAAGAAGTTATCCCACTTTCAAATCAGGTGATCCCAGTTTTCCTGTTTGGGAATATGACAACTTCCTCGTCATTCTAATCAAACCAGGATGAATCGCGATGTAAGAAGCTGTATTTGGATACATAAAGTAGTGGAGAATCACCAGGAAGTGGAATAAATCTCATAGGAATTAGGATGAAGAAGTTATCCCACTTTCAAATCAGGTGATCCCAGTTTTCCTGTTTGGGAATATGACAACTTCCTCGTCATTCTAATCAAACCAGGATGAATCGCGATGTAAGAAGCTGTATTTGGATACATAAAGTAGTGGAGAATCACCAGGAAGTGGAATAAATCTCATAGGAATTAGGATGAAGAAGTTATCCCACTTTCAAATCAGGTGATCCCAGTTTTCCTGTTTGGGAATATGACAACTTCCTCGTCATTCTAATCAAACCAGGATGAATCGCGATGTAAGAAGCTGTATTTGGATACATAAAGTAGTGGAGAATCACCAGGAAGTGGAATAAATCTCATAGGAATTAGGATGAAGAAGTTATCCCACTTTCAAATCAGGTGATCCCAGTTTTCCTGTTTGGGAATATGACAACTTCCTCGTCATTCTAATCAAACCAGGATGAATCGCGATGTAAGAAGCTGTATTTGGATACATAAAGTAGTGGAGAATCACCAGGAAGTGGAATAAATCTCATAGGAATTAGGATGAAGAAGTTATCCCACTTTCAAATCAGGTGATCCCAGTTTTCCTGTTTGGGAATATGACAACTTCCTCGTCATTCTAATCAAACCAGGATGAATCGCGATGTAAGAAGCTGTATTTGGATACATAAAGTAGTGGAGAATCACCAGGAAGTGGAATAAATCTCATAGGAATTAGGATGAAGAAGTTATCCCACTTTCAAATCAGGTGATCCCAGTTTTCCTGTTTGGGAATATGACAACTTCCTCGTCATTCTAATCAAACCAGGATGAATCGCGATGTAAGAAGCTGTATTTGGATACATAAAGTAGTGGAGAATCACCAGGAAGTGGAATAAATCTCATAGGAATTAGGATGAAGAAGTTATCCCACTTTCAAATCAGGTGATCCCAGTTTTCCTGTTTGGGAATATGACAACTTCCTCGTCATTCTAATCAAACCAGGATGAATCGCGATGTAAGAAGCTGTATTTGGATACATAAAGTAGTGGAGAATCACCAGGAAGTGGAATAAATCTCATAGGAATTAGGATGAAGAAGTTATCCCACTTTCAAATCAGGTGATCCCAGTTTTCCTGTTTGGGAATATGACAACTTCCTCGTCATTCTAATCAAACCAGGATGAATCGCGATGTAAGAAGCTGTATTTGGATACATAAAGTAGTGGAGAATCACCAGGAAGTGGAATAAATCTCATAGGAATTAGGATGAAGAAGTTATCCCACTTTCAAATCAGGTGATCCCAGTTTTCCTGTTTGGGAATATGACAACTTCCTCGTCATTCTAATCAAACCAGGATGAATCGCGATGTAAGAAGCTGTATTTGGATACATAAAGTAGTGGAGAATCACCAGGAAGTGGAATAAATCTCATAGGAATTAGGATGAAGAAGTTATCCCACTTTCAAATCAGGTGATCCCAGTTTTCCTGTTTGGGAATATGACAACTTCCTCGTCATTCTAATCAAACCAGGATGAATCGCGATGTAAGAAGCTGTATTTGGATACATAAAGTAGTGGAGAATCACCAGGAAGTGGAATAAATCTCATAGGAATTAGGATGAAGAAGTTATCCCACTTTCAAATCAGGTGATCCCAGTTTTCCTGTTTGGGAATATGACAACTTCCTCGTCATTCTAATCAAACCAGGATGAATCGCGATGTAAGAAGCTGTATTTGGATACATAAAGTAGTGGAGAATCACCAGGAAGTGGAATAAATCTCATAGGAATTAGGATGAAGAAGTTATCCCACTTTCAAATCAGGTGATCCCAGTTTTCCTGTTTGGGAATATGACAACTTCCTCGTCATTCTAATCAAACCAGGATGAATCGCGATGTAAGAAGCTGTATTTGGATACATAAAGTAGTGGAGAATCACCAGGAAGTGGAATAAATCTCATAGGAATTAGGATGAAGAAGTTATCCCACTTTCAAATCAGGTGATCCCAGTTTTCCTGTTTGGGAATATGACAACTTCCTCGTCATTCTAATCAAACCAGGATGAATCGCGATGTAAGAAGCTGTATTTGGATACATAAAGTAGTGGAGAATCACCAGGAAGTGGAATAAATCTCATAGGAATTAGGATGAAGAAGTTATCCCACTTTCAAATCAGGTGATCCCAGTTTTCCTGTTTGGGAATATGACAACTTCCTCGTCATTCTAATCAAACCAGGATGAATCGCGATGTAAGAAGCTGTATTTGGATACATAAAGTAGTGGAGAATCACCAGGAAGTGGAATAAATCTCATAGGAATTAGGATGAAGAAGTTATCCCACTTTCAAATCAGGTGATCCCAGTTTTCCTGTTTGGGAATATGACAACTTCCTCGTCATTCTAATCAAACCAGGATGAATCGCGATGTAAGAAGCTGTATTTGGATACATAAAGTAGTGGAGAATCACCAGGAAGTGGAATAAATCTCATAGGAATTAGGATGAAGAAGTTATCCCACTTTCAAATCAGGTGATCCCAGTTTTCCTGTTTGGGAATATGACAACTTCCTCGTCATTCTAATCAAACCAGGATGAATCGCGATGTAAGAAGCTGTATTTGGATACATAAAGTAGTGGAGAATCACCAGGAAGTGGAATAAATCTCATAGGAATTAGGATGAAGAAGTTATCCCACTTTCAAATCAGGTGATCCCAGTTTTCCTGTTTGGGAATATGACAACTTCCTCGTCATTCTAATCAAACCAGGATGAATCGCGATGTAAGAAGCTGTATTTGGATACATAAAGTAGTGGAGAATCACCAGGAAGTGGAATAAATCTCATAGGAATTAGGATGAAGAAGTTATCCCACTTTCAAATCAGGTGATCCCAGTTTTCCTGTTTGGGAATATGACAACTTCCTCGTCATTCTAATCAAACCAGGATGAATCGCGATGTAAGAAGCTGTATTTGGATACATAAAGTAGTGGAGAATCACCAGGAAGTGGAATAAATCTCATAGGAATTAGGATGAAGAAGTTATCCCACTTTCAAATCAGGTGATCCCAGTTTTCCTGTTTGGGAATATGACAACTTCCTCGTCATTCTAATCAAACCAGGATGAATCGCGATGTAAGAAGCTGTATTTGGATACATAAAGTAGTGGAGAATCACCAGGAAGTGGAATAAATCTCATAGGAATTAGGATGAAGAAGTTATCCCACTTTCAAATCAGGTGATCCCAGTTTTCCTGTTTGGGAATATGACAACTTCCTCGTCATTCTAATCAAACCAGGATGAATCGCGATGTAAGAAGCTGTATTTGGATACATAAAGTAGTGGAGAATCACCAGGAAGTGGAATAAATCTCATAGGAATTAGGATGAAGAAGTTATCCCACTTTCAAATCAGGTGATCCCAGTTTTCCTGTTTGGGAATATGACAACTTCCTCGTCATTCTAATCAAACCAGGATGAATCGCGATGTAAGAAGCTGTATTTGGATACATAAAGTAGTGGAGAATCACCAGGAAGTGGAATAAATCTCATAGGAATTAGGATGAAGAAGTTATCCCACTTTCAAATCAGGTGATCCCAGTTTTCCTGTTTGGGAATATGACAACTTCCTCGTCATTCTAATCAAACCAGGATGAATCGCGATGTAAGAAGCTGTATTTGGATACATAAAGTAGTGGAGAATCACCAGGAAGTGGAATAAATCTCATAGGAATTAGGATGAAGAAGTTATCCCACTTTCAAATCAGGTGATCCCAGTTTTCCTGTTTGGGAATATGACAACTTCCTCGTCATTCTAATCAAACCAGGATGAATCGCGATGTAAGAAGCTGTATTTGGATACATAAAGTAGTGGAGAATCACCAGGAAGTGGAATAAATCTCATAGGAATTAGGATGAAGAAGTTATCCCACTTTCAAATCAGGTGATCCCAGTTTTCCTGTTTGGGAATATGACAACTTCCTCGTCATTCTAATCAAACCAGGATGAATCGCGATGTAAGAAGCTGTATTTGGATACATAAAGTAGTGGAGAATCACCAGGAAGTGGAATAAATCTCATAGGAATTAGGATGAAGAAGTTATCCCACTTTCAAATCAGGTGATCCCAGTTTTCCTGTTTGGGAATATGACAACTTCCTCGTCATTCTAATCAAACCAGGATGAATCGCGATGTAAGAAGCTGTATTTGGATACATAAAGTAGTGGAGAATCACCAGGAAGTGGAATAAATCTCATAGGAATTAGGATGAAGAAGTTATCCCACTTTCAAATCAGGTGATCCCAGTTTTCCTGTTTGGGAATATGACAACTTCCTCGTCATTCTAATCAAACCAGGATGAATCGCGATGTAAGAAGCTGTATTTGGATACATAAAGTAGTGGAGAATCACCAGGAAGTGGAATAAATCTCATAGGAATTAGGATGAAGAAGTTATCCCACTTTCAAATCAGGTGATCCCAGTTTTCCTGTTTGGGAATATGACAACTTCCTCGTCATTCTAATCAAACCAGGATGAATCGCGATGTAAGAAGCTGTATTTGGATACATAAAGTAGTGGAGAATCACCAGGAAGTGGAATAAATCTCATAGGAATTAGGATGAAGAAGTTATCCCACTTTCAAATCAGGTGATCCCAGTTTTCCTGTTTGGGAATATGACAACTTCCTCGTCATTCTAATCAAACCAGGATGAATCGCGATGTAAGAAGCTGTATTTGGATACATAAAGTAGTGGAGAATCACCAGGAAGTGGAATAAATCTCATAGGAATTAGGATGAAGAAGTTATCCCACTTTCAAATCAGGTGATCCCAGTTTTCCTGTTTGGGAATATGACAACTTCCTCGTCATTCTAATCAAACCAGGATGAATCGCGATGTAAGAAGCTGTATTTGGATACATAAAGTAGTGGAGAATCACCAGGAAGTGGAATAAATCTCATAGGAATTAGGATGAAGAAGTTATCCCACTTTCAAATCAGGTGATCCCAGTTTTCCTGTTTGGGAATATGACAACTTCCTCGTCATTCTAATCAAACCAGGATGAATCGCGATGTAAGAAGCTGTATTTGGATACATAAAGTAGTGGAGAATCACCAGGAAGTGGAATAAATCTCATAGGAATTAGGATGAAGAAGTTATCCCACTTTCAAATCAGGTGATCCCAGTTTTCCTGTTTGGGAATATGACAACTTCCTCGTCATTCTAATCAAACCAGGATGAATCGCGATGTAAGAAGCTGTATTTGGATACATAAAGTAGTGGAGAATCACCAGGAAGTGGAATAAATCTCATAGGAATTAGGATGAAGAAGTTATCCCACTTTCAAATCAGGTGATCCCAGTTTTCCTGTTTGGGAATATGACAACTTCCTCGTCATTCTAATCAAACCAGGATGAATCGCGATGTAAGAAGCTGTATTTGGATACATAAAGTAGTGGAGAATCACCAGGAAGTGGAATAAATCTCATAGGAATTAGGATGAAGAAGTTATCCCACTTTCAAATCAGGTGATCCCAGTTTTCCTGTTTGGGAATATGACAACTTCCTCGTCATTCTAATCAAACCAGGATGAATCGCGATGTAAGAAGCTGTATTTGGATACATAAAGTAGTGGAGAATCACCAGGAAGTGGAATAAATCTCATAGGAATTAGGATGAAGAAGTTATCCCACTTTCAAATCAGGTGATCCCAGTTTTCCTGTTTGGGAATATGACAACTTCCTCGTCATTCTAATCAAACCAGGATGAATCGCGATGTAAGAAGCTGTATTTGGATACATAAAGTAGTGGAGAATCACCAGGAAGTGGAATAAATCTCATAGGAATTAGGATGAAGAAGTTATCCCACTTTCAAATCAGGTGATCCCAGTTTTCCTGTTTGGGAATATGACAACTTCCTCGTCATTCTAATCAAACCAGGATGAATCGCGATGTAAGAAGCTGTATTTGGATACATAAAGTAGTGGAGAATCACCAGGAAGTGGAATAAATCTCATAGGAATTAGGATGAAGAAGTTATCCCACTTTCAAATCAGGTGATCCCAGTTTTCCTGTTTGGGAATATGACAACTTCCTCGTCATTCTAATCAAACCAGGATGAATCGCGATGTAAGAAGCTGTATTTGGATACATAAAGTAGTGGAGAATCACCAGGAAGTGGAATAAATCTCATAGGAATTAGGATGAAGAAGTTATCCCACTTTCAAATCAGGTGATCCCAGTTTTCCTGTTTGGGAATATGACAACTTCCTCGTCATTCTAATCAAACCAGGATGAATCGCGATGTAAGAAGCTGTATTTGGATACATAAAGTAGTGGAGAATCACCAGGAAGTGGAATAAATCTCATAGGAATTAGGATGAAGAAGTTATCCCACTTTCAAATCAGGTGATCCCAGTTTTCCTGTTTGGGAATATGACAACTTCCTCGTCATTCTAATCAAACCAGGATGAATCGCGATGTAAGAAGCTGTATTTGGATACATAAAGTAGTGGAGAATCACCAGGAAGTGGAATAAATCTCATAGGAATTAGGATGAAGAAGTTATCCCACTTTCAAATCAGGTGATCCCAGTTTTCCTGTTTGGGAATATGACAACTTCCTCGTCATTCTAATCAAACCAGGATGAATCGCGATGTAAGAAGCTGTATTTGGATACATAAAGTAGTGGAGAATCACCAGGAAGTGGAATAAATCTCATAGGAATTAGGATGAAGAAGTTATCCCACTTTCAAATCAGGTGATCCCAGTTTTCCTGTTTGGGAATATGACAACTTCCTCGTCATTCTAATCAAACCAGGATGAATCGCGATGTAAGAAGCTGTATTTGGATACATAAAGTAGTGGAGAATCACCAGGAAGTGGAATAAATCTCATAGGAATTAGGATGAAGAAGTTATCCCACTTTCAAATCAGGTGATCCCAGTTTTCCTGTTTGGGAATATGACAACTTCCTCGTCATTCTAATCAAACCAGGATGAATCGCGATGTAAGAAGCTGTATTTGGATACATAAAGTAGTGGAGAATCACCAGGAAGTGGAATAAATCTCATAGGAATTAGGATGAAGAAGTTATCCCACTTTCAAATCAGGTGATCCCAGTTTTCCTGTTTGGGAATATGACAACTTCCTCGTCATTCTAATCAAACCAGGATGAATCGCGATGTAAGAAGCTGTATTTGGATACATAAAGTAGTGGAGAATCACCAGGAAGTGGAATAAATCTCATAGGAATTAGGATGAAGAAGTTATCCCACTTTCAAATCAGGTGATCCCAGTTTTCCTGTTTGGGAATATGACAACTTCCTCGTCATTCTAATCAAACCAGGATGAATCGCGATGTAAGAAGCTGTATTTGGATACATAAAGTAGTGGAGAATCACCAGGAAGTGGAATAAATCTCATAGGAATTAGGATGAAGAAGTTATCCCACTTTCAAATCAGGTGATCCCAGTTTTCCTGTTTGGGAATATGACAACTTCCTCGTCATTCTAATCAAACCAGGATGAATCGCGATGTAAGAAGCTGTATTTGGATACATAAAGTAGTGGAGAATCACCAGGAAGTGGAATAAATCTCATAGGAATTAGGATGAAGAAGTTATCCCACTTTCAAATCAGGTGATCCCAGTTTTCCTGTTTGGGAATATGACAACTTCCTCGTCATTCTAATCAAACCAGGATGAATCGCGATGTAAGAAGCTGTATTTGGATACATAAAGTAGTGGAGAATCACCAGGAAGTGGAATAAATCTCATAGGAATTAGGATGAAGAAGTTATCCCACTTTCAAATCAGGTGATCCCAGTTTTCCTGTTTGGGAATATGACAACTTCCTCGTCATTCTAATCAAACCAGGATGAATCGCGATGTAAGAAGCTGTATTTGGATACATAAAGTAGTGGAGAATCACCAGGAAGTGGAATAAATCTCATAGGAATTAGGATGAAGAAGTTATCCCACTTTCAAATCAGGTGATCCCAGTTTTCCTGTTTGGGAATATGACAACTTCCTCGTCATTCTAATCAAACCAGGATGAATCGCGATGTAAGAAGCTGTATTTGGATACATAAAGTAGTGGAGAATCACCAGGAAGTGGAATAAATCTCATAGGAATTAGGATGAAGAAGTTATCCCACTTTCAAATCAGGTGATCCCAGTTTTCCTGTTTGGGAATATGACAACTTCCTCGTCA
Source organism: Brassica napus (assembly GCF_020379485.1). Classification (NCBI taxonomy): domain Eukaryota; kingdom Viridiplantae; phylum Streptophyta; class Magnoliopsida; order Brassicales; family Brassicaceae; genus Brassica; species Brassica napus. The sequence goes on from NW_026015015.1 coordinate 31,305, forward strand.
TTCTAATCAAACCAGGATGAATCGCGATGTAAGAAGCTGTATTTGGATACATAAAGTAGTGGAGAATCACCAGGAAGTGGAATAAATCTCATAGGAATTAGGATGAAGAAGTTATCCCACTTTCAAATCAGGTGATCCCAGTTTTCCTGTTTGGGAATATGACAACTTCCTCGTCATTCTAATCAAACCAGGATGAATCGCGATGTAAGAAGCTGTATTTGGATACATAAAGTAGTGGAGAATCACCAGGAAGTGGAATAAATCTCATAGGAATTAGGATGAAGAAGTTATCCCACTTTCAAATCAGGTGATCCCAGTTTTCCTGTTTGGGAATATGACAACTTCCTCGTCATTCTAATCAAACCAGGATGAATCGCGATGTAAGAAGCTGTATTTGGATACATAAAGTAGTGGAGAATCACCAGGAAGTGGAATAAATCTCATAGGAATTAGGATGAAGAAGTTATCCCACTTTCAAATCAGGTGATCCCAGTTTTCCTGTTTGGGAATATGACAACTTCCTCGTCATTCTAATCAAACCAGGATGAATCGCGATGTAAGAAGCTGTATTTGGATACATAAAGTAGTGGAGAATCACCAGGAAGTGGAATAAATCTCATAGGAATTAGGATGAAGAAGTTATCCCACTTTCAAATCAGGTGATCCCAGTTTTCCTGTTTGGGAATATGACAACTTCCTCGTCATTCTAATCAAACCAGGATGAATCGCGATGTAAGAAGCTGTATTTGGATACATAAAGTAGTGGAGAATCACCAGGAAGTGGAATAAATCTCATAGGAATTAGGATGAAGAAGTTATCCCACTTTCAAATCAGGTGATCCCAGTTTTCCTGTTTGGGAATATGACAACTTCCTCGTCATTCTAATCAAACCAGGATGAATCGCGATGTAAGAAGCTGTATTTGGATACATAAAGTAGTGGAGAATCACCAGGAAGTGGAATAAATCTCATAGGAATTAGGATGAAGAAGTTATCCCACTTTCAAATCAGGTGATCCCAGTTTTCCTGTTTGGGAATATGACAACTTCCTCGTCATTCTAATCAAACCAGGATGAATCGCGATGTAAGAAGCTGTATTTGGATACATAAAGTAGTGGAGAATCACCAGGAAGTGGAATAAATCTCATAGGAATTAGGATGAAGAAGTTATCCCACTTTCAAATCAGGTGATCCCAGTTTTCCTGTTTGGGAATATGACAACTTCCTCGTCATTCTAATCAAACCAGGATGAATCGCGATGTAAGAAGCTGTATTTGGATACATAAAGTAGTGGAGAATCACCAGGAAGTGGAATAAATCTCATAGGAATTAGGATGAAGAAGTTATCCCACTTTCAAATCAGGTGATCCCAGTTTTCCTGTTTGGGAATATGACAACTTCCTCGTCATTCTAATCAAACCAGGATGAATCGCGATGTAAGAAGCTGTATTTGGATACATAAAGTAGTGGAGAATCACCAGGAAGTGGAATAAATCTCATAGGAATTAGGATGAAGAAGTTATCCCACTTTCAAATCAGGTGATCCCAGTTTTCCTGTTTGGGAATATGACAACTTCCTCGTCATTCTAATCAAACCAGGATGAATCGCGATGTAAGAAGCTGTATTTGGATACATAAAGTAGTGGAGAATCACCAGGAAGTGGAATAAATCTCATAGGAATTAGGATGAAGAAGTTATCCCACTTTCAAATCAGGTGATCCCAGTTTTCCTGTTTGGGAATATGACAACTTCCTCGTCATTCTAATCAAACCAGGATGAATCGCGATGTAAGAAGCTGTATTTGGATACATAAAGTAGTGGAGAATCACCAGGAAGTGGAATAAATCTCATAGGAATTAGGATGAAGAAGTTATCCCACTTTCAAATCAGGTGATCCCAGTTTTCCTGTTTGGGAATATGACAACTTCCTCGTCATTCTAATCAAACCAGGATGAATCGCGATGTAAGAAGCTGTATTTGGATACATAAAGTAGTGGAGAATCACCAGGAAGTGGAATAAATCTCATAGGAATTAGGATGAAGAAGTTATCCCACTTTCAAATCAGGTGATCCCAGTTTTCCTGTTTGGGAATATGACAACTTCCTCGTCATTCTAATCAAACCAGGATGAATCGCGATGTAAGAAGCTGTATTTGGATACATAAAGTAGTGGAGAATCACCAGGAAGTGGAATAAATCTCATAGGAATTAGGATGAAGAAGTTATCCCACTTTCAAATCAGGTGATCCCAGTTTTCCTGTTTGGGAATATGACAACTTCCTCGTCATTCTAATCAAACCAGGATGAATCGCGATGTAAGAAGCTGTATTTGGATACATAAAGTAGTGGAGAATCACCAGGAAGTGGAATAAATCTCATAGGAATTAGGATGAAGAAGTTATCCCACTTTCAAATCAGGTGATCCCAGTTTTCCTGTTTGGGAATATGACAACTTCCTCGTCATTCTAATCAAACCAGGATGAATCGCGATGTAAGAAGCTGTATTTGGATACATAAAGTAGTGGAGAATCACCAGGAAGTGGAATAAATCTCATAGGAATTAGGATGAAGGAGTTATCCCACTTTCAAATCAGGTGATCCCAGTTTTCCTGTTTGGGAATATGACAACTTCCTCGTCATTCTAATCAAACCAGGATGAATCGCGATGTAAGAAGCTGTATTTGGATACATAAAGTAGTGGAGAATCACCAGGAAGTGGAATAAATCTCATAGGAATTAGGATGAAGAAGTTATCCCACTTTCAAATCAGGTGATCCCAGTTTTCCTGTTTGGGAATATGACAACTTCCTCGTCATTCTAATCAAACCAGGATGAATCGCGATGTAAGAAGCTGTATTTGGATACATAAAGTAGTGGAGAATCACCAGGAAGTGGAATAAATCTCATAGGAATTAGGATGAAGAAGTTATCCCACTTTCAAATCAGGTGATCCCAGTTTTCCTGTTTGGGAATATGACAACTTCCTCGTCATTCTAATCAAACCAGGATGAATCGCGATGTAAGAAGCTGTATTTGGATACATAAAGTAGTGGAGAATCACCAGGAAGTGGAATAAATCTCATAGGAATTAGGATGAAGAAGTTATCCCACTTTCAAATCAGGTGATCCCAGTTTTCCTGTTTGGGAATATGACAACTTCCTCGTCATTCTAATCAAACCAGGATGAATCGCGATGTAAGAAGCTGTATTTGGATACATAAAGTAGTGGAGAATCACCAGGAAGTGGAATAAATCTCATAGGAATTAGGATGAAGAAGTTATCCCACTTTCAAATCAGGTGATCCCAGTTTTCCTGTTTGGGAATATGACAACTTCCTCGTCATTCTAATCAAACCAGGATGAATCGCGATGTAAGAAGCTGTATTTGGATACATAAAGTAGTGGAGAATCACCAGGAAGTGGAATAAATCTCATAGGAATTAGGATGAAGAAGTTATCCCACTTTCAAATCAGGTGATCCCAGTTTTCCTGTTTGGGAATATGACAACTTCCTCGTCATTCTAATCAAACCAGGATGAATCGCGATGTAAGAAGCTGTATTTGGATACATAAAGTAGTGGAGAATCACCAGGAAGTGGAATAAATCTCATAGGAATTAGGATGAAGAAGTTATCCCACTTTCAAATCAGGTGATCCCAGTTTTCCTGTTTGGGAATATGACAACTTCCTCGTCATTCTAATCAAACCAGGATGAATCGCGATGTAAGAAGCTGTATTTGGATACATAAAGTAGTGGAGAATCACCAGGAAGTGGAATAAATCTCATAGGAATTAGGATGAAGAAGTTATCCCACTTTCAAATCAGGTGATCCCAGTTTTCCTGTTTGGGAATATGACAACTTCCTCGTCATTCTAATCAAACCAGGATGAATCGCGATGTAAGAAGCTGTATTTGGATACATAAAGTAGTGGAGAATCACCAGGAAGTGGAATAAATCTCATAGGAATTAGGATGAAGAAGTTATCCCACTTTCAAATCAGGTGATCCCAGTTTTCCTGTTTGGGAATATGACAACTTCCTCGTCATTCTAATCAAACCAGGATGAATCGCGATGTAAGAAGCTGTATTTGGATACATAAAGTAGTGGAGAATCACCAGGAAGTGGAATAAATCTCATAGGAATTAGGATGAAGAAGTTATCCCACTTTCAAATCAGGTGATCCCAGTTTTCCTGTTTGGGAATATGACAACTTCCTCGTCATTCTAATCAAACCAGGATGAATCGCGATGTAAGAAGCTGTATTTGGATACATAAAGTAGTGGAGAATCACCAGGAAGTGGAATAAATCTCATAGGAATTAGGATGAAGAAGTTATCCCACTTTCAAATCAGGTGATCCCAGTTTTCCTGTTTGGGAATATGACAACTTCCTCGTCATTCTAATCAAACCAGGATGAATCGCGATGTAAGAAGCTGTATTTGGATACATAAAGTAGTGGAGAATCACCAGGAAGTGGAATAAATCTCATAGGAATTAGGATGAAGAAGTTATCCCACTTTCAAATCAGGTGATCCCAGTTTTCCTGTTTGGGAATATGACAACTTCCTCGTCATTCTAATCAAACCAGGATGAATCGCGATGTAAGAAGCTGTATTTGGATACATAAAGTAGTGGAGAATCACCAGGAAGTGGAATAAATCTCATAGGAATTAGGATGAAGAAGTTATCCCACTTTCAAATCAGGTGATCCCAGTTTTCCTGTTTGGGAATATGACAACTTCCTCGTCATTCTAATCAAACCAGGATGAATCGCGATGTAAGAAGCTGTATTTGGATACATAAAGTAGTGGAGAATCACCAGGAAGTGGAATAAATCTCATAGGAATTAGGATGAAGAAGTTATCCCACTTTCAAATCAGGTGATCCCAGTTTTCCTGTTTGGGAATATGACAACTTCCTCGTCATTCTAATCAAACCAGGATGAATCGCGATGTAAGAAGCTGTATTTGGATACATAAAGTAGTGGAGAATCACCAGGAAGTGGAATAAATCTCATAGGAATTAGGATGAAGAAGTTATCCCACTTTCAAATCAGGTGATCCCAGTTTTCCTGTTTGGGAATATGACAACTTCCTCGTCATTCTAATCAAACCAGGATGAATCGCGATGTAAGAAGCTGTATTTGGATACATAAAGTAGTGGAGAATCACCAGGAAGTGGAATAAATCTCATAGGAATTAGGATGAAGAAGTTATCCCACTTTCAAATCAGGTGATCCCAGTTTTCCTGTTTGGGAATATGACAACTTCCTCGTCATTCTAATCAAACCAGGATGAATCGCGATGTAAGAAGCTGTATTTGGATACATAAAGTAGTGGAGAATCACCAGGAAGTGGAATAAATCTCATAGGAATTAGGATGAAGAAGTTATCCCACTTTCAAATCAGGTGATCCCAGTTTTCCTGTTTGGGAATATGACAACTTCCTCGTCATTCTAATCAAACCAGGATGAATCGCGATGTAAGAAGCTGTATTTGGATACATAAAGTAGTGGAGAATCACCAGGAAGTGGAATAAATCTCATAGGAATTAGGATGAAGAAGTTATCCCACTTTCAAATCAGGTGATCCCAGTTTTCCTGTTTGGGAATATGACAACTTCCTCGTCATTCTAATCAAACCAGGATGAATCGCGATGTAAGAAGCTGTATTTGGATACATAAAGTAGTGGAGAATCACCAGGAAGTGGAATAAATCTCATAGGAATTAGGATGAAGAAGTTATCCCACTTTCAAATCAGGTGATCCCAGTTTTCCTGTTTGGGAATATGACAACTTCCTCGTCATTCTAATCAAACCAGGATGAATCGCGATGTAAGAAGCTGTATTTGGATACATAAAGTAGTGGAGAATCACCAGGAAGTGGAATAAATCTCATAGGAATTAGGATGAAGAAGTTATCCCACTTTCAAATCAGGTGATCCCAGTTTTCCTGTTTGGGAATATGACAACTTCCTCGTCATTCTAATCAAACCAGGATGAATCGCGATGTAAGAAGCTGTATTTGGATACATAAAGTAGTGGAGAATCACCAGGAAGTGGAATAAATCTCATAGGAATTAGGATGAAGAAGTTATCCCACTTTCAAATCAGGTGATCCCAGTTTTCCTGTTTGGGAATATGACAACTTCCTCGTCATTCTAATCAAACCAGGATGAATCGCGATGTAAGAAGCTGTATTTGGATACATAAAGTAGTGGAGAATCACCAGGAAGTGGAATAAATCTCATAGGAATTAGGATGAAGAAGTTATCCCACTTTCAAATCAGGTGATCCCAGTTTTCCTGTTTGGGAATATGACAACTTCCTCGTCATTCTAATCAAACCAGGATGAATCGCGATGTAAGAAGCTGTATTTGGATACATAAAGTAGTGGAGAATCACCAGGAAGTGGAATAAATCTCATAGGAATTAGGATGAAGAAGTTATCCCACTTTCAAATCAGGTGATCCCAGTTTTCCTGTTTGGGAATATGACAACTTCCTCGTCATTCTAATCAAACCAGGATGAATCGCGATGTAAGAAGCTGTATTTGGATACATAAAGTAGTGGAGAATCACCAGGAAGTGGAATAAATCTCATAGGAATTAGGATGAAGAAGTTATCCCACTTTCAAATCAGGTGATCCCAGTTTTCCTGTTTGGGAATATGACAACTTCCTCGTCATTCTAATCAAACCAGGATGAATCGCGATGTAAGAAGCTGTATTTGGATACATAAAGTAGTGGAGAATCACCAGGAAGTGGAATAAATCTCATAGGAATTAGGATGAAGAAGTTATCCCACTTTCAAATCAGGTGATCCCAGTTTTCCTGTTTGGGAATATGACAACTTCCTCGTCATTCTAATCAAACCAGGATGAATCGCGATGTAAGAAGCTGTATTTGGATACATAAAGTAGTGGAGAATCACCAGGAAGTGGAATAAATCTCATAGGAATTAGGATGAAGAAGTTATCCCACTTTCAAATCAGGTGATCCCAGTTTTCCTGTTTGGGAATATGACAACTTCCTCGTCATTCTAATCAAACCAGGATGAATCGCGATGTAAGAAGCTGTATTTGGATACATAAAGTAGTGGAGAATCACCAGGAAGTGGAATAAATCTCATAGGAATTAGGATGAAGAAGTTATCCCACTTTCAAATCAGGTGATCCCAGTTTTCCTGTTTGGGAATATGACAACTTCCTCGTCATTCTAATCAAACCAGGATGAATCGCGATGTAAGAAGCTGTATTTGGATACATAAAGTAGTGGAGAATCACCAGGAAGTGGAATAAATCTCATAGGAATTAGGATGAAGAAGTTATCCCACTTTCAAATCAGGTGATCCCAGTTTTCCTGTTTGGGAATATGACAACTTCCTCGTCATTCTAATCAAACCAGGATGAATCGCGATGTAAGAAGCTGTATTTGGATACATAAAGTAGTGGAGAATCACCAGGAAGTGGAATAAATCTCATAGGAATTAGGATGAAGAAGTTATCCCACTTTCAAATCAGGTGATCCCAGTTTTCCTGTTTGGGAATATGACAACTTCCTCGTCATTCTAATCAAACCAGGATGAATCGCGATGTAAGAAGCTGTATTTGGATACATAAAGTAGTGGAGAATCACCAGGAAGTGGAATAAATCTCATAGGAATTAGGATGAAGAAGTTATCCCACTTTCAAATCAGGTGATCCCAGTTTTCCTGTTTGGGAATATGACAACTTCCTCGTCATTCTAATCAAACCAGGATGAATCGCGATGTAAGAAGCTGTATTTGGATACATAAAGTAGTGGAGAATCACCAGGAAGTGGAATAAATCTCATAGGAATTAGGATGAAGAAGTTATCCCACTTTCAAATCAGGTGATCCCAGTTTTCCTGTTTGGGAATATGACAACTTCCTCGTCATTCTAATCAAACCAGGATGAATCGCGATGTAAGAAGCTGTATTTGGATACATAAAGTAGTGGAGAATCACCAGGAAGTGGAATAAATCTCATAGGAATTAGGATGAAGAAGTTATCCCACTTTCAAATCAGGTGATCCCAGTTTTCCTGTTTGGGAATATGACAACTTCCTCGTCATTCTAATCAAACCAGGATGAATCGCGATGTAAGAAGCTGTATTTGGATACATAAAGTAGTGGAGAATCACCAGGAAGTGGAATAAATCTCATAGGAATTAGGATGAAGAAGTTATCCCACTTTCAAATCAGGTGATCCCAGTTTTCCTGTTTGGGAATATGACAACTTCCTCGTCATTCTAATCAAACCAGGATGAATCGCGATGTAAGAAGCTGTATTTGGATACATAAAGTAGTGGAGAATCACCAGGAAGTGGAATAAATCTCATAGGAATTAGGATGAAGAAGTTATCCCACTTTCAAATCAGGTGATCCCAGTTTTCCTGTTTGGGAATATGACAACTTCCTCGTCATTCTAATCAAACCAGGATGAATCGCGATGTAAGAAGCTGTATTTGGATACATAAAGTAGTGGAGAATCACCAGGAAGTGGAATAAATCTCATAGGAATTAGGATGAAGAAGTTATCCCACTTTCAAATCAGGTGATCCCAGTTTTCCTGTTTGGGAATATGACAACTTCCTCGTCATTCTAATCAAACCAGGATGAATCGCGATGTAAGAAGCTGTATTTGGATACATAAAGTAGTGGAGAATCACCAGGAAGTGGAATAAATCTCATAGGAATTAGGATGAAGAAGTTATCCCACTTTCAAATCAGGTGATCCCAGTTTTCCTGTTTGGGAATATGACAACTTCCTCGTCATTCTAATCAAACCAGGATGAATCGCGATGTAAGAAGCTGTATTTGGATACATAAAGTAGTGGAGAATCACCAGGAAGTGGAATAAATCTCATAGGAATTAGGATGAAGAAGTTATCCCACTTTCAAATCAGGTGATCCCAGTTTTCCTGTTTGGGAATATGACAACTTCCTCGTCATTCTAATCAAACCAGGATGAATCGCGATGTAAGAAGCTGTATTTGGATACATAAAGTAGTGGAGAATCACCAGGAAGTGGAATAAATCTCATAGGAATTAGGATGAAGAAGTTATCCCACTTTCAAATCAGGTGATCCCAGTTTTCCTGTTTGGGAATATGACAACTTCCTCGTCATTCTAATCAAACCAGGATGAATCGCGATGTAAGAAGCTGTATTTGGATACATAAAGTAGTGGAGAATCACCAGGAAGTGGAATAAATCTCATAGGAATTAGGATGAAGAAGTTATCCCACTTTCAAATCAGGTGATCCCAGTTTTCCTGTTTGGGAATATGACAACTTCCTCGTCATTCTAATCAAACCAGGATGAATCGCGATGTAAGAAGCTGTATTTGGATACATAAAGTAGTGGAGAATCACCAGGAAGTGGAATAAATCTCATAGGAATTAGGATGAAGAAGTTATCCCACTTTCAAATCAGGTGATCCCAGTTTTCCTGTTTGGGAATATGACAACTTCCTCGTCATTCTAATCAAACCAGGATGAATCGCGATGTAAGAAGCTGTATTTGGATACATAAAGTAGTGGAGAATCACCAGGAAGTGGAATAAATCTCATAGGAATTAGGATGAAGAAGTTATCCCACTTTCAAATCAGGTGATCCCAGTTTTCCTGTTTGGGAATATGACAACTTCCTCGTCATTCTAATCAAACCAGGATGAATCGCGATGTAAGAAGCTGTATTTGGATACATAAAGTAGTGGAGAATCACCAGGAAGTGGAATAAATCTCATAGGAATTAGGATGAAGAAGTTATCCCACTTTCAAATCAGGTGATCCCAGTTTTCCTGTTTGGGAATATGACAACTTCCTCGTCATTCTAATCAAACCAGGATGAATCGCGATGTAAGAAGCTGTATTTGGATACATAAAGTAGTGGAGAATCACCAGGAAGTGGAATAAATCTCATAGGAATTAGGATGAAGAAGTTATCCCACTTTCAAATCAGGTGATCCCAGTTTTCCTGTTTGGGAATATGACAACTTCCTCGTCATTCTAATCAAACCAGGATGAATCGCGATGTAAGAAGCTGTATTTGGATACATAAAGTAGTGGAGAATCACCAGGAAGTGGAATAAATCTCATAGGAATTAGGATGAAGAAGTTATCCCACTTTCAAATCAGGTGATCCCAGTTTTCCTGTTTGGGAATATGACAACTTCCTCGTCATTCTAATCAAACCAGGATGAATCGCGATGTAAGAAGCTGTATTTGGATACATAAAGTAGTGGAGAATCACCAGGAAGTGGAATAAATCTCATAGGAATTAGGATGAAGAAGTTATCCCACTTTCAAATCAGGTGATCCCAGTTTTCCTGTTTGGGAATATGACAACTTCCTCGTCATTCTAATCAAACCAGGATGAATCGCGATGTAAGAAGCTGTATTTGGATACATAAAGTAGTGGAGAATCACCAGGAAGTGGAATAAATCTCATAGGAATTAGGATGAAGAAGTTATCCCACTTTCAAATCAGGTGATCCCAGTTTTCCTGTTTGGGAATATGACAACTTCCTCGTCATTCTAATCAAACCAGGATGAATCGCGATGTAAGAAGCTGTATTTGGATACATAAAGTAGTGGAGAATCACCAGGAAGTGGAATAAATCTCATAGGAATTAGGATGAAGAAGTTATCCCACTTTCAAATCAGGTGATCCCAGTTTTCCTGTTTGGGAATATGACAACTTCCTCGTCATTCTAATCAAACCAGGATGAATCGCGATGTAAGAAGCTGTATTTGGATACATAAAGTAGTGGAGAATCACCAGGAAGTGGAATAAATCTCATAGGAATTAGGATGAAGAAGTTATCCCACTTTCAAATCAGGTGATCCCAGTTTTCCTGTTTGGGAATATGACAACTTCCTCGTCATTCTAATCAAACCAGGATGAATCGCGATGTAAGAAGCTGTATTTGGATACATAAAGTAGTGGAGAATCACCAGGAAGTGGAATAAATCTCATAGGAATTAGGATGAAGAAGTTATCCCACTTTCAAATCAGGTGATCCCAGTTTTCCTGTTTGGGAATATGACAACTTCCTCGTCATTCTAATCAAACCAGGATGAATCGCGATGTAAGAAGCTGTATTTGGATACATAAAGTAGTGGAGAATCACCAGGAAGTGGAATAAATCTCATAGGAATTAGGATGAAGAAGTTATCCCACTTTCAAATCAGGTGATCCCAGTTTTCCTGTTTGGGAATATGACAACTTCCTCGTCATTCTAATCAAACCAGGATGAATCGCGATGTAAGAAGCTGTATTTGGATACATAAAGTAGTGGAGAATCACCAGGAAGTGGAATAAATCTCATAGGAATTAGGATGAAGAAGTTATCCCACTTTCAAATCAGGTGATCCCAGTTTTCCTGTTTGGGAATATGACAACTTCCTCGTCATTCTAATCAAACCAGGATGAATCGCGATGTAAGAAGCTGTATTTGGATACATAAAGTAGTGGAGAATCACCAGGAAGTGGAATAAATCTCATAGGAATTAGGATGAAGAAGTTATCCCACTTTCAAATCAGGTGATCCCAGTTTTCCTGTTTGGGAATATGACAACTTCCTCGTCATTCTAATCAAACCAGGATGAATCGCGATGTAAGAAGCTGTATTTGGATACATAAAGTAGTGGAGAATCACCAGGAAGTGGAATAAATCTCATAGGAATTAGGATGAAGAAGTTATCCCACTTTCAAATCAGGTGATCCCAGTTTTCCTGTTTGGGAATATGACAACTTCCTCGTCATTCTAATCAAACCAGGATGAATCGCGATGTAAGAAGCTGTATTTGGATACATAAAGTAGTGGAGAATCACCAGGAAGTGGAATAAATCTCATAGGAATTAGGATGAAGAAGTTATCCCACTTTCAAATCAGGTGATCCCAGTTTTCCTGTTTGGGAATATGACAACTTCCTCGTCATTCTAATCAAACCAGGATGAATCGCGATGTAAGAAGCTGTATTTGGATACATAAAGTAGTGGAGAATCACCAGGAAGTGGAATAAATCTCATAGGAATTAGGATGAAGAAGTTATCCCACTTTCAAATCAGGTGATCCCAGTTTTCCTGTTTGGGAATATGACAACTTCCTCGTCATTCTAATCAAACCAGGATGAATCGCGATGTAAGAAGCTGTATTTGGATACATAAAGTAGTGGAGAATCACCAGGAAGTGGAATAAATCTCATAGGAATTAGGATGAAGAAGTTATCCCACTTTCAAATCAGGTGATCCCAGTTTTCCTGTTTGGGAATATGACAACTTCCTCGTCATTCTAATCAAACCAGGATGAATCGCGATGTAAGAAGCTGTATTTGGATACATAAAGTAGTGGAGAATCACCAGGAAGTGGAATAAATCTCATAGGAATTAGGATGAAGAAGTTATCCCACTTTCAAATCAGGTGATCCCAGTTTTCCTGTTTGGGAATATGACAACTTCCTCGTCATTCTAATCAAACCAGGATGAATCGCGATGTAAGAAGCTGTATTTGGATACATAAAGTAGTGGAGAATCACCAGGAAGTGGAATAAATCTCATAGGAATTAGGATGAAGAAGTTATCCCACTTTCAAATCAGGTGATCCCAGTTTTCCTGTTTGGGAATATGACAACTTCCTCGTCATTCTAATCAAACCAGGATGAATCGCGATGTAAGAAGCTGTATTTGGATACATAAAGTAGTGGAGAATCACCAGGAAGTGGAATAAATCTCATAGGAATTAGGATGAAGAAGTTATCCCACTTTCAAATCAGGTGATCCCAGTTTTCCTGTTTGGGAATATGACAACTTCCTCGTCATTCTAATCAAACCAGGATGAATCGCGATGTAAGAAGCTGTATTTGGATACATAAAGTAGTGGAGAATCACCAGGAAGTGGAATAAATCTCATAGGAATTAGGATGAAGAAGTTATCCCACTTTCAAATCAGGTGATCCCAGTTTTCCTGTTTGGGAATATGACAACTTCCTCGTCATTCTAATCAAACCAGGATGAATCGCGATGTAAGAAGCTGTATTTGGATACATAAAGTAGTGGAGAATCACCAGGAAGTGGAATAAATCTCATAGGAATTAGGATGAAGAAGTTATCCCACTTTCAAATCAGGTGATCCCAGTTTTCCTGTTTGGGAATATGACAACTTCCTCGTCATTCTAATCAAACCAGGATGAATCGCGATGTAAGAAGCTGTATTTGGATACATAAAGTAGTGGAGAATCACCAGGAAGTGGAATAAATCTCATAGGAATTAGGATGAAGAAGTTATCCCACTTTCAAATCAGGTGATCCCAGTTTTCCTGTTTGGGAATATGACAACTTCCTCGTCATTCTAATCAAACCAGGATGAATCGCGATGTAAGAAGCTGTATTTGGATACATAAAGTAGTGGAGAATCACCAGGAAGTGGAATAAATCTCATAGGAATTAGGATGAAGAAGTTATCCCACTTTCAAATCAGGTGATCCCAGTTTTCCTGTTTGGGAATATGACAACTTCCTCGTCATTCTAATCAAACCAGGATGAATCGCGATGTAAGAAGCTGTATTTGGATACATAAAGTAGTGGAGAATCACCAGGAAGTGGAATAAATCTCATAGGAATTAGGATGAAGAAGTTATCCCACTTTCAAATCAGGTGATCCCAGTTTTCCTGTTTGGGAATATGACAACTTCCTCGTCATTCTAATCAAACCAGGATGAATCGCGATGTAAGAAGCTGTATTTGGATACATAAAGTAGTGGAGAATCACCAGGAAGTGGAATAAATCTCATAGGAATTAGGATGAAGAAGTTATCCCACTTTCAAATCAGGTGATCCCAGTTTTCCTGTTTGGGAATATGACAACTTCCTCGTCATTCTAATCAAACCAGGATGAATCGCGATGTAAGAAGCTGTATTTGGATACATAAAGTAGTGGAGAATCACCAGGAAGTGGAATAAATCTCATAGGAATTAGGATGAAGAAGTTATCCCACTTTCAAATCAGGTGATCCCAGTTTTCCTGTTTGGGAATATGACAACTTCCTCGTCATTCTAATCAAACCAGGATGAATCGCGATGTAAGAAGCTGTATTTGGATACATAAAGTAGTGGAGAATCACCAGGAAGTGGAATAAATCTCATAGGAATTAGGATGAAGAAGTTATCCCACTTTCAAATCAGGTGATCCCAGTTTTCCTGTTTGGGAATATGACAACTTCCTCGTCATTCTAATCAAACCAGGATGAATCGCGATGTAAGAAGCTGTATTTGGATACATAAAGTAGTGGAGAATCACCAGGAAGTGGAATAAATCTCATAGGAATTAGGATGAAGAAGTTATCCCACTTTCAAATCAGGTGATCCCAGTTTTCCTGTTTGGGAATATGACAACTTCCTCGTCATTCTAATCAAACCAGGATGAATCGCGATGTAAGAAGCTGTATTTGGATACATAAAGTAGTGGAGAATCACCAGGAAGTGGAATAAATCTCATAGGAATTAGGATGAAGAAGTTATCCCACTTTCAAATCAGGTGATCCCAGTTTTCCTGTTTGGGAATATGACAACTTCCTCGTCATTCTAATCAAACCAGGATGAATCGCGATGTAAGAAGCTGTATTTGGATACATAAAGTAGTGGAGAATCACCAGGAAGTGGAATAAATCTCATAGGAATTAGGATGAAGAAGTTATCCCACTTTCAAATCAGGTGATCCCAGTTTTCCTGTTTGGGAATATGACAACTTCCTCGTCATTCTAATCAAACCAGGATGAATCGCGATGTAAGAAGCTGTATTTGGATACATAAAGTAGTGGAGAATCACCAGGAAGTGGAATAAATCTCATAGGAATTAGGATGAAGAAGTTATCCCACTTTCAAATCAGGTGATCCCAGTTTTCCTGTTTGGGAATATGACAACTTCCTCGTCATTCTAATCAAACCAGGATGAATCGCGATGTAAGAAGCTGTATTTGGATACATAAAGTAGTGGAGAATCACCAGGAAGTGGAATAAATCTCATAGGAATTAGGATGAAGAAGTTATCCCACTTTCAAATCAGGTGATCCCAGTTTTCCTGTTTGGGAATATGACAACTTCCTCGTCATTCTAATCAAACCAGGATGAATCGCGATGTAAGAAGCTGTATTTGGATACATAAAGTAGTGGAGAATCACCAGGAAGTGGAATAAATCTCATAGGAATTAGGATGAAGAAGTTATCCCACTTTCAAATCAGGTGATCCCAGTTTTCCTGTTTGGGAATATGACAACTTCCTCGTCATTCTAATCAAACCAGGATGAATCGCGATGTAAGAAGCTGTATTTGGATACATAAAGTAGTGGAGAATCACCAGGAAGTGGAATAAATCTCATAGGAATTAGGATGAAGAAGTTATCCCACTTTCAAATCAGGTGATCCCAGTTTTCCTGTTTGGGAATATGACAACTTCCTCGTCATTCTAATCAAACCAGGATGAATCGCGATGTAAGAAGCTGTATTTGGATACATAAAGTAGTGGAGAATCACCAGGAAGTGGAATAAATCTCATAGGAATTAGGATGAAGAAGTTATCCCACTTTCAAATCAGGTGATCCCAGTTTTCCTGTTTGGGAATATGACAACTTCCTCGTCATTCTAATCAAACCAGGATGAATCGCGATGTAAGAAGCTGTATTTGGATACATAAAGTAGTGGAGAATCACCAGGAAGTGGAATAAATCTCATAGGAATTAGGATGAAGAAGTTATCCCACTTTCAAATCAGGTGATCCCAGTTTTCCTGTTTGGGAATATGACAACTTCCTCGTCATTCTAATCAAACCAGGATGAATCGCGATGTAAGAAGCTGTATTTGGATACATAAAGTAGTGGAGAATCACCAGGAAGTGGAATAAATCTCATAGGAATTAGGATGAAGAAGTTATCCCACTTTCAAATCAGGTGATCCCAGTTTTCCTGTTTGGGAATATGACAACTTCCTCGTCATTCTAATCAAACCAGGATGAATCGCGATGTAAGAAGCTGTATTTGGATACATAAAGTAGTGGAGAATCACCAGGAAGTGGAATAAATCTCATAGGAATTAGGATGAAGAAGTTATCCCACTTTCAAATCAGGTGATCCCAGTTTTCCTGTTTGGGAATATGACAACTTCCTCGTCATTCTAATCAAACCAGGATGAATCGCGATGTAAGAAGCTGTATTTGGATACATAAAGTAGTGGAGAATCACCAGGAAGTGGAATAAATCTCATAGGAATTAGGATGAAGAAGTTATCCCACTTTCAAATCAGGTGATCCCAGTTTTCCTGTTTGGGAATATGACAACTTCCTCGTCATTCTAATCAAACCAGGATGAATCGCGATGTAAGAAGCTGTATTTGGATACATAAAGTAGTGGAGAATCACCAGGAAGTGGAATAAATCTCATAGGAATTAGGATGAAGAAGTTATCCCACTTTCAAATCAGGTGATCCCAGTTTTCCTGTTTGGGAATATGACAACTTCCTCGTCATTCTAATCAAACCAGGATGAATCGCGATGTAAGAAGCTGTATTTGGATACATAAAGTAGTGGAGAATCACCAGGAAGTGGAATAAATCTCATAGGAATTAGGATGAAGAAGTTATCCCACTTTCAAATCAGGTGATCCCAGTTTTCCTGTTTGGGAATATGACAACTTCCTCGTCATTCTAATCAAACCAGGATGAATCGCGATGTAAGAAGCTGTATTTGGATACATAAAGTAGTGGAGAATCACCAGGAAGTGGAATAAATCTCATAGGAATTAGGATGAAGAAGTTATCCCACTTTCAAATCAGGTGATCCCAGTTTTCCTGTTTGGGAATATGACAACTTCCTCGTCATTCTAATCAAACCAGGATGAATCGCGATGTAAGAAGCTGTATTTGGATACATAAAGTAGTGGAGAATCACCAGGAAGTGGAATAAATCTCATAGGAATTAGGATGAAGAAGTTATCCCACTTTCAAATCAGGTGATCCCAGTTTTCCTGTTTGGGAATATGACAACTTCCTCGTCATTCTAATCAAACCAGGATGAATCGCGATGTAAGAAGCTGTATTTGGATACATAAAGTAGTGGAGAATCACCAGGAAGTGGAATAAATCTCATAGGAATTAGGATGAAGAAGTTATCCCACTTTCAAATCAGGTGATCCCAGTTTTCCTGTTTGGGAATATGACAACTTCCTCGTCATTCTAATCAAACCAGGATGAATCGCGATGTAAGAAGCTGTATTTGGATACATAAAGTAGTGGAGAATCACCAGGAAGTGGAATAAATCTCATAGGAATTAGGATGAAGAAGTTATCCCACTTTCAAATCAGGTGATCCCAGTTTTCCTGTTTGGGAATATGACAACTTCCTCGTCATTCTAATCAAACCAGGATGAATCGCGATGTAAGAAGCTGTATTTGGATACATAAAGTAGTGGAGAATCACCAGGAAGTGGAATAAATCTCATAGGAATTAGGATGAAGAAGTTATCCCACTTTCAAATCAGGTGATCCCAGTTTTCCTGTTTGGGAATATGACAACTTCCTCGTCATTCTAATCAAACCAGGATGAATCGCGATGTAAGAAGCTGTATTTGGATACATAAAGTAGTGGAGAATCACCAGGAAGTGGAATAAATCTCATAGGAATTAGGATGAAGAAGTTATCCCACTTTCAAATCAGGTGATCCCAGTTTTCCTGTTTGGGAATATGACAACTTCCTCGTCATTCTAATCAAACCAGGATGAATCGCGATGTAAGAAGCTGTATTTGGATACATAAAGTAGTGGAGAATCACCAGGAAGTGGAATAAATCTCATAGGAATTAGGATGAAGAAGTTATCCCACTTTCAAATCAGGTGATCCCAGTTTTCCTGTTTGGGAATATGACAACTTCCTCGTCATTCTAATCAAACCAGGATGAATCGCGATGTAAGAAGCTGTATTTGGATACATAAAGTAGTGGAGAATCACCAGGAAGTGGAATAAATCTCATAGGAATTAGGATGAAGAAGTTATCCCACTTTCAAATCAGGTGATCCCAGTTTTCCTGTTTGGGAATATGACAACTTCCTCGTCATTCTAATCAAACCAGGATGAATCGCGATGTAAGAAGCTGTATTTGGATACATAAAGTAGTGGAGAATCACCAGGAAGTGGAATAAATCTCATAGGAATTAGGATGAAGAAGTTATCCCACTTTCAAATCAGGTGATCCCAGTTTTCCTGTTTGGGAATATGACAACTTCCTCGTCATTCTAATCAAACCAGGATGAATCGCGATGTAAGAAGCTGTATTTGGATACATAAAGTAGTGGAGAATCACCAGGAAGTGGAATAAATCTCATAGGAATTAGGATGAAGAAGTTATCCCACTTTCAAATCAGGTGATCCCAGTTTTCCTGTTTGGGAATATGACAACTTCCTCGTCATTCTAATCAAACCAGGATGAATCGCGATGTAAGAAGCTGTATTTGGATACATAAAGTAGTGGAGAATCACCAGGAAGTGGAATAAATCTCATAGGAATTAGGATGAAGAAGTTATCCCACTTTCAAATCAGGTGATCCCAGTTTTCCTGTTTGGGAATATGACAACTTCCTCGTCATTCTAATCAAACCAGGATGAATCGCGATGTAAGAAGCTGTATTTGGATACATAAAGTAGTGGAGAATCACCAGGAAGTGGAATAAATCTCATAGGAATTAGGATGAAGAAGTTATCCCACTTTCAAATCAGGTGATCCCAGTTTTCCTGTTTGGGAATATGACAACTTCCTCGTCATTCTAATCAAACCAGGATGAATCGCGATGTAAGAAGCTGTATTTGGATACATAAAGTAGTGGAGAATCACCAGGAAGTGGAATAAATCTCATAGGAATTAGGATGAAGAAGTTATCCCACTTTCAAATCAGGTGATCCCAGTTTTCCTGTTTGGGAATATGACAACTTCCTCGTCATTCTAATCAAACCAGGATGAATCGCGATGTAAGAAGCTGTATTTGGATACATAAAGTAGTGGAGAATCACCAGGAAGTGGAATAAATCTCATAGGAATTAGGATGAAGAAGTTATCCCACTTTCAAATCAGGTGATCCCAGTTTTCCTGTTTGGGAATATGACAACTTCCTCGTCATTCTAATCAAACCAGGATGAATCGCGATGTAAGAAGCTGTATTTGGATACATAAAGTAGTGGAGAATCACCAGGAAGTGGAATAAATCTCATAGGAATTAGGATGAAGAAGTTATCCCACTTTCAAATCAGGTGATCCCAGTTTTCCTGTTTGGGAATATGACAACTTCCTCGTCATTCTAATCAAACCAGGATGAATCGCGATGTAAGAAGCTGTATTTGGATACATAAAGTAGTGGAGAATCACCAGGAAGTGGAATAAATCTCATAGGAATTAGGATGAAGAAGTTATCCCACTTTCAAATCAGGTGATCCCAGTTTTCCTGTTTGGGAATATGACAACTTCCTCGTCATTCTAATCAAACCAGGATGAATCGCGATGTAAGAAGCTGTATTTGGATACATAAAGTAGTGGAGAATCACCAGGAAGTGGAATAAATCTCATAGGAATTAGGATGAAGAAGTTATCCCACTTTCAAATCAGGTGATCCCAGTTTTCCTGTTTGGGAATATGACAACTTCCTCGTCATTCTAATCAAACCAGGATGAATCGCGATGTAAGAAGCTGTATTTGGATACATAAAGTAGTGGAGAATCACCAGGAAGTGGAATAAATCTCATAGGAATTAGGATGAAGAAGTTATCCCACTTTCAAATCAGGTGATCCCAGTTTTCCTGTTTGGGAATATGACAACTTCCTCGTCATTCTAATCAAACCAGGATGAATCGCGATGTAAGAAGCTGTATTTGGATACATAAAGTAGTGGAGAATCACCAGGAAGTGGAATAAATCTCATAGGAATTAGGATGAAGAAGTTATCCCACTTTCAAATCAGGTGATCCCAGTTTTCCTGTTTGGGAATATGACAACTTCCTCGTCATTCTAATCAAACCAGGATGAATCGCGATGTAAGAAGCTGTATTTGGATACATAAAGTAGTGGAGAATCACCAGGAAGTGGAATAAATCTCATAGGAATTAGGATGAAGAAGTTATCCCACTTTCAAATCAGGTGATCCCAGTTTTCCTGTTTGGGAATATGACAACTTCCTCGTCATTCTAATCAAACCAGGATGAATCGCGATGTAAGAAGCTGTATTTGGATACATAAAGTAGTGGAGAATCACCAGGAAGTGGAATAAATCTCATAGGAATTAGGATGAAGAAGTTATCCCACTTTCAAATCAGGTGATCCCAGTTTTCCTGTTTGGGAATATGACAACTTCCTCGTCATTCTAATCAAACCAGGATGAATCGCGATGTAAGAAGCTGTATTTGGATACATAAAGTAGTGGAGAATCACCAGGAAGTGGAATAAATCTCATAGGAATTAGGATGAAGAAGTTATCCCACTTTCAAATCAGGTGATCCCAGTTTTCCTGTTTGGGAATATGACAACTTCCTCGTCATTCTAATCAAACCAGGATGAATCGCGATGTAAGAAGCTGTATTTGGATACATAAAGTAGTGGAGAATCACCAGGAAGTGGAATAAATCTCATAGGAATTAGGATGAAGAAGTTATCCCACTTTCAAATCAGGTGATCCCAGTTTTCCTGTTTGGGAATATGACAACTTCCTCGTCATTCTAATCAAACCAGGATGAATCGCGATGTAAGAAGCTGTATTTGGATACATAAAGTAGTGGAGAATCACCAGGAAGTGGAATAAATCTCATAGGAATTAGGATGAAGAAGTTATCCCACTTTCAAATCAGGTGATCCCAGTTTTCCTGTTTGGGAATATGACAACTTCCTCGTCATTCTAATCAAACCAGGATGAATCGCGATGTAAGAAGCTGTATTTGGATACATAAAGTAGTGGAGAATCACCAGGAAGTGGAATAAATCTCATAGGAATTAGGATGAAGAAGTTATCCCACTTTCAAATCAGGTGATCCCAGTTTTCCTGTTTGGGAATATGACAACTTCCTCGTCATTCTAATCAAACCAGGATGAATCGCGATGTAAGAAGCTGTATTTGGATACATAAAGTAGTGGAGAATCACCAGGAAGTGGAATAAATCTCATAGGAATTAGGATGAAGAAGTTATCCCACTTTCAAATCAGGTGATCCCAGTTTTCCTGTTTGGGAATATGACAACTTCCTCGTCATTCTAATCAAACCAGGATGAATCGCGATGTAAGAAGCTGTATTTGGATACATAAAGTAGTGGAGAATCACCAGGAAGTGGAATAAATCTCATAGGAGTTAGGATGAAGAAGTTATCCCACTTTCAAATCAGGTGATCCCAGTTTTCCTGTTTGGGAATATGACAACTTCCTCGTCATTCTAATCAAACCAGGATGAATCGCGATGTAAGAAGCTGTATTTGGATACATAAAGTAGTGGAGAATCACCAGGAAGTGGAATAAATCTCATAGGAATTAGGATGAAGAAGTTATCCCACTTTCAAATCAGGTGATCCCAGTTTTCCTGTTTGGGAATATGACAACTTCCTCGTCATTCTAATCAAACCAGGATGAATCGCGATGTAAGAAGCTGTATTTGGATACATAAAGTAGTGGAGAATCACCAGGAAGTGGAATAAATCTCATAGGAATTAGGATGAAGAAGTTATCCCACTTTCAAATCAGGTGATCCCAGTTTTCCTGTTTGGGAATATGACAACTTCCTCGTCATTCTAATCAAACCAGGATGAATCGCGATGTAAGAAGCTGTATTTGGATACATAAAGTAGTGGAGAATCACCAGGAAGTGGAATAAATCTCATAGGAATTAGGATGAAGAAGTTATCCCACTTTCAAATCAGGTGATCCCAGTTTTCCTGTTTGGGAATATGACAACTTCCTCGTCATTCTAATCAAACCAGGATGAATCGCGATGTAAGAAGCTGTATTTGGATACATAAAGTAGTGGAGAATCACCAGGAAGTGGAATAAATCTCATAGGAATTAGGATGAAGAAGTTATCCCACTTTCAAATCAGGTGATCCCAGTTTTCCTGTTTGGGAATATGACAACTTCCTCGTCATTCTAATCAAACCAGGATGAATCGCGATGTAAGAAGCTGTATTTGGATACATAAAGTAGTGGAGAATCACCAGGAAGTGAATAAATCTCATAGGAATTAGGATGAAGAAGTTATCCCACTTTCAAATCAGGTGATCCCAGTTTTCCTGTTTGGGAATATGACAACTTCCTCGTCATTCTAATCAAACCAGGATGAATCGCGATGTAAGAAGCTGTATTTGGATACATAAAGTAGTGGAGAATCACCAGGAAGTGGAATAAATCTCATAGGAATTAGGATGAAGAAGTTATCCCACTTTCAAATCAGGTGATCCCAGTTTTCCTGTTTGGGAATATGACAACTTCCTCGTCATTCTAATCAAACCAGGATGAATCGCGATGTAAGAAGCTGTATTTGGATACATAAAGTAGTGGAGAATCACCAGGAAGTGGAATAAATCTCATAGGAATTAGGATGAAGAAGTTATCCCACTTTCAAATCAGGTGATCCCAGTTTTCCTGTTTGGGAATATGACAACTTCCTCGTCATTCTAATCAAACCAGGATGAATCGCGATGTAAGAAGCTGTATTTGGATACATAAAGTAGTGGAGAATCACCAGGAAGTGGAATAAATCTCATAGGAATTAGGATGAAGAAGTTATCCCACTTTCAAATCAGGTGATCCCAGTTTTCCTGTTTGGGAATATGACAACTTCCTCGTCATTCTAATCAAACCAGGATGAATCGCGATGTAAGAAGCTGTATTTGATACAAAAAGTAGTGGAGAATCACCAGGAAGTGGAATAAATCTCATAGGAATTAGGATGAAGAAGTTATCCCACTTTCAAATCAGGTGATCCCAGTTTTCCTGTTTGGGAATATGACAACTTCCTCGTCATTCTAATCAAACCAGGATGAATCGCGATGTAAGAAGCTGTATTTGGATACAAAAAGTAGTGGCGAATCACCAGGAAGTTGAATAAATCTCATAGTATTAGGATGAAGAAGTTATCCCACTTTCAAATCAGGTGATCCCAGTTTTCCTGTTTGGGAATATGACAACTTCCTCGTCATTCTAATCAAACCAGGATGAATCGCGATGTAAGAAGCTGTATTTGGATACATAAAGTAGTGGAGAATCACCAGGAAGTGGAATAAATCTCATAGGAGTTAGGATGAAGAAGTTATCCCACTTTCAAATCAGGTGATCCCAGTTTTCCTGTTTGGGAATATGACAACTTCCTCGTCATTCTGATCAAACCAGGATGAATCGCGATGTAAGAAGCTGTATTTGGATACATAAAGTAGTGGAGAATCACCAGGAAGTGGAATAAATCTCATAGGAATTAGGATGAAGAAGTTATCCCACTTTCAAATCAGGTGATCCCAGTTTTCCTGTTTGGGAATATGACAACTTCCTCGTCATTCTAATCAAACCAGGATGAATCGCGATGTAAGAAGCTGTATTTGGATACATAAAGTAGTGGAGAATCACCAGGAAGTGGAATAAATCTCATAGGAATTAGGATGAAGAAGTTATCCCACTTTCAAATCAGGTGATCCCAGTTTTCCTGTTTGGGAATATGACAACTTCCTCGTCATTCTGATCAAACCAGGATGAATCGCGATGTAAGAAGCTGTATTTGGATACATAAAGTAGTGGAGAATCACCAGGAAGTGGAATAAATCTCATAGGAATTAGGATGAAGAAGTTATCCCACTTTCAAATCAGGTGATCCCAGTTTTCCTGTTTGGGAATATGACAACTTCCTCGTCATTCTAATCAAACCAGGATGAATCGCGATGTAAGAAGCTGTATTTGGATACATAAAGTAGTGGAGAATCACCAGGAAGTCGAATAATCTCATAGGAGTTAGGATGAAGAAGTTATCCCACTTTCAAATCAGGTGATCCCAGTTTTCCTGTTTGGGAATATGACAACTTCCTCGTCATTCTAATCAAACCAGGATGAATCGCGATGTAAGAAGCTGTATTTGGATACAAAAAGTAGTGGAGAATCACCAGGAAGTGGAATAAATCTCATAGGAATTAGGATGAAGAAGTTATCCCACTTTCAAATCAGGTGATCCCAGTTTTCCTGTTTGGGAATATGACAACTTCCTCGTCATTCTAATCAAACCAGGATGAATCGCGATGTAAGAAGCTGTATTTGGATACATAAAGTAGTGGAGAATCACCAGGAAGTGGAATAAATCTCATAGGAATTAGGATGAAGAAGTTATCCCACTTTCAAATCAGGTGATCCCAGTTTTCCTGTTTGGGAATATGACAACTTCCTCGTCATTCTAATCAAACCAGGATGAATCGCGATGTAAGAAGCTGTATTTGGATACATAAAGTAGTGGAGAATCACCAGGAAGTGGAATAAAAATCTCATAGAATTAGGATGAAGAAGTTATCCCACTTTCAAATCAGGTGATCCCAGTTTTCCTGTTTGGGAATATGACAACTTCCTCGTCATTCTAATCAAACCAGGATGAATCGCGATGTAAGAAGCTGTATTTGGATACATAAAGTAGTGGAGAATCACCAGGAAGTGGAATAAATCTCATAGGAATTAGGATGAAGAAGTTATCCCACTTTCAAATCAGGTGATCCCAGTTTTCCTGTTTGGGAATATGACAACTTCCTCGTCATTCTAATCAAACCAGGATGAATCGCGATGTAAGAAGCTGTATTTGGATACATAAAGTAGTGGAGAATCACCAGGAAGTGGAATAAATCTCATAGGAATTAGGATGAAGAAGTTATCCCACTTTCAAATCAGGTGATCCCAGTTTTCCTGTTTGGGAATATGACAACTTCCTCGTCATTCTAATCAAACCAGGATGAATCGCGATGTAAGAAGCTGTATTTGGATACAAAAGTAGTGGAGAATCACCAGGAAGTGGAATAATTCTCATAGGAATTAGGATGAAGAAGTTATCCCACTTTCAAATCAGGTGATCCCAGTTTTCCTGTTTGGGAATATGACAACTTCCTCGTCATTCTAATCAAACCAGGATGAATCGCGATGTAAGAAGCTGTATTTGGATACATAAAGTAGTGGAGAATCACCAGGAAGTGGAATAAATCTCATAGGAATTAGGATGAAGAAGTTATCCCACTTTCAAATCAGGTGATCCCAGTTTTCCTGTTTGGGAATATGACAACTTCCTCGTCATTCTAATCAAACCAGGATGAATCGCGATGTAAGAAGCTGTATTTGGATACATAAAGTAGTGGAGAATCACCAGGAAGTGGAATAATCTCATAGGAATTAGGATGAAGAAGTTATCCCACTTTCAAATCAGGTGATCCCAGTTTTCCTGTTTGGGAATATGACAACTTCCTCGTCATTCTAATCAAACCAGGATGAATCGCGATGTAAGAAGCTGTATTTGGATACATAAAGTAGTGGAGAATCACCAGGAAGTGGAATAAATCTCATAGTATTAGGATGAAGAAGTTATCCCACTTTCAAATCAGGTGATCCCAGTTTTCCTGTTTGGGAATATGACAACTTCCTCGTCATTCTAATCAAACCAGGATGAATCGCGATGTAAGAAGCTGTATTTGGATACATAAAGTAGTGGAGAATCACCAGGAAGTGGAATAAATCTCATAGGAATTAGGATGAAGAAGTTATCCCACTTTCAAATCAGGTGATCCCAGTTTTCCTGTTTGGGAATATGACAACTTCCTCGTCATTCTAATCAAACCAGGATGAATCGCGATGTAAGAAGCTGTATTTGGATACATAAAGTAGTGGAGAATCACCAGGAAGTGGAATAAATCTCATAGGAGTTAGGATGAAGAAGTTATCCCACTTTCAAATCAGGTGATCCCAGTTTTCCTGTTTGGGAATATGACAACTTCCTCGTCATTCTAATCAAACCAGGATGAATCGCGATGTAAGAAGCTGTATTTGGATACATAAAGTAGTGGAGAATCACCAGGAAGTGGAATAAATCTCATAGGAATTAGGATGAAGAAGTTATCCCACTTTCAAATCAGGTGATCCCAGTTTTCCTGTTTGGGAATATGACAACTTCCTCGTCATTCTAATCAAACCAGGATGAATCGCGATGTAAGAAGCTGTATTTGGATACATAAAGAAGTGGAGAATCACCAGGAAGTGGAATAAATCTCATAGGAATTAGGATGAAGAAGTTATCCCACTTTCAAATCAGGTGATCCCAGTTTTCCTGTTTGGGAATATGACAACTTCCTCGTCATTCTAATCAAACCAGGATGAATCGCGATGTAAGAAGCTGTATTTGGATACAAAAGTAGTAGTGGAGAATCACCAGGAAGTGGAATAAATCTCATAGGAATTAGGATGAAGAAGTTATCCCACTTTCAAATCAGGTGATCCCAGTTTTCCTGTTTGGGAATATGACAACTTCCTCGTCATTCTAATCAAACCAGGATGAATCGCGATGTAAGAAGCTGTATTTGGATACATAAAGTAGTGGAGAATCACCAGGAAGTGGAATAAATCTCATAGTATTAGGATGAAGAAGTTATCCCACTTTCAAATCAGGTGATCCCAGTTTTCCTGTTTGGGAATATGACAACTTCCTCGTCATTCTAATCAAACCAGGATGAATCGCGATGTAAGAAGCTGTATTTGGATACATAAAGTAGTGGAGAATCACCAGGAAGTGGAATAAATCTCATAGGAATTAGGATGAAGAAGTTATCCCACTTTCAAATCAGGTGATCCCAGTTTTCCTGTTTGGGAATATGACAACTTCCTCGTCATTCTAATCAAACCAGGATGAATCGCGATGTAAGAAGCTGTATTTGGATACATAAAGTAGTGGAGAATCACCAGGAAGTGGAATAAATCTCATAGGAATTAGGATGAAGAAGTTATCCCACTTTCAAATCAGGTGATCCCAGTTTTCCTGTTTGGGAATATGACAACTTCTCGTCATTCTAATCAAACCAGGATGAATCGCGATGTAAGAAGCTGTATTTGGATACATAAAGTAGTGGAGAATCACCAGGAAGTGGAATAATTCTCATAGGAATTAGGATGAAGAAGTTATCCCACTTTCAAATCAGGTGATCCCAGTTTTCCTGTTTGGGAATATGACAACTTCCTCGTCATTCTAATCAAACCAGGATGAATCGCGATGTAAGAAGCTGTATTTGGATACATAAAGTAGTGGAGAATCACCAGGAAGTGGAATAAATCTCATAGGAGTTAGGATGAAGAAGTTATCCCACTTTCAAATCAGGTGATCCCAGTTTTCCTGTTTGGGAATATGACAACTTCCTCGTCATTCTAATCAAACCAGGATGAATCGCGATGTAAGAAGCTGTATTTGGATATATAAAAGTAGTGGAGAATCACCAGGAAGTGGAATAAATCTCATAGTAATTAGGATGAAGAAGTTATCCCACTTTCAAATCAGGTGATCCCAGTTTTCCTGTTTGGGAATATGACAACTTCCTCGTCATTCTAATCAAACCAGGATGAATCGCGATGTAAGAAGCTGTATTTGGATACATAAAGTAGTGGAGAATCACCAGGAAGTGGAATAAATCTCATAGGAATTAGGATGAAGAAGTTATCCCACTTTCAAATCAGGTGATCCCAGTTTTCCTGTTTGGGAATATGACAACTTCCTCGTCATTCTAATCAAACCAGGATGAATCGCGATGTAAGAAGCTGTATTTGGATACTAAAAGTAGTGGAGAATCACCAGGAAGTGGAATAAATCTCATAGGAATTAGGATGAAGAAGTTATCCCACTTTCAAATCAGGTGATCCCAGTTTCCTATTTGGGAATATGACAACTTCCTCGTCATTCTGATCAAACCTGGATGAATCGCGATGTTAAGAAGCTGTATTTGGATACATAAAGTAGTGGAGAATCACCAGGAAGTGGAATAAATCTCATAGGAGTTAGGATGAAGAAGTTATCCCACTTTCAAATCAGGTGATCCCAGTTTTCCTGTTTGGGAATATGACAACTTCCTCGTCATTCTAATCAAACCAGGATGAATCGCGATGTAAGAAGCTGTATTTGGATACATAAAGTAGTGGAGAATCACCAGGAAGTGGAATAATTCTCATAGGAATTAGGATGAAGAAGTTATCCCACTTTCAAATCAGGTGATCCCAGTTTTCCTGTTTGGGAATATGACAACTTCCTCGTCATTCTAATCAAACCAGGATGAATCGCGATGTAAGAAGCTGTATTTGGATACATAAAGTAGTGGAGAATCACCAGGAAGTGGAATAAATCTCATAGGAATTAGGATGAAGAAGTTATCCCACTTTCAAATCAGGTGATCCCAGTTTTCCTGTTTGGGAATATGACAACTTCCTCGTCATTCTGATCAAACCAGGATGAATCGCGATGTAAGAAGCTGTATTTGGATACATAAAGTAGTGGAGAATCACCAGGAAGTGGAATAAATCTCATAGGAATTAGGATGAAGAAGTTATCCCACTTTCAAATCAGGTGATCCCAGTTTTCCTGTTTGGGAATATGACAACTTCCTCGTCATTCTAATCAAACCAGGATGAATCGCGATGTAAGAAGCTGTATTTGGATACATAAAGTAGTGGAGAATCACCAGGAAGTGGAATAAATCTCATAGGAATTAGGATGAAGAAGTTATCCCACTTTCAAATCAGGTGATCCCAGTTTTCCTGTTGGGAATATGACAACTTCCTCGTCATTCTGATCAAACCAGGATGAATCGCGATGTAAGAAGCTGTATTTGGATACATAAAGTAGTGGAGAAAGAGAGTGGAGAGAATCACCAGGAAGTGGAAATAAATCTCATAGGATTAGGATGAAGAAAGTTATCCACTTTCAAATAAGGTGATCCAGTTTTTGGTTTGGGAATATGACAACTCCTCGTTTCTGATCAAACCAGGATGAATCGCGATGTGAATGTAAGAAGAAGTATTTGGATACATAAAGTAGTGGAGAATCACCAGGAAGTGGATAAATCTCATAGGAATTAGGATGAAGAAGTTATCCCACTTTCAAATCAGGTGATCCCAGTTTTCCTGTTTGGGAATATGACAACTTCCTCGTCATTCTAATCAAACCAGGATGAATCGCGATGTAGTAAGAAGCTGTATTTGGATACAAAAAGTAGAGGAGAATCACCAGGAAGTGGAATAAATCTCATAGGAATTAGGATGAAGAAGTTATCCCACTTTCAAATCAGGTGATCCCAGTTTTCCTGTTTGGGAATATGACAACTTCCTCGTCATTCTGATCATCAACCAGGATGAATCGCGATGTAAGAAGCTGTATTTGGATACATAAAGTAGTGGAGAATCACCAGGAAGTGGAATAAATCTCATAGTATTAGGATGAAGAAGTTATCCCACTTTCAAATCAGGTGATCCCAGTTTTCCTGTTTGGGAATATGACAACTTCCTCGTCATTCTAATCAAACCAGGATGAATCGCGATGTAAGAAGCTGTATTTGGATACATAAAGTAGTGGAGAATCACCAGGAAGTGGAATAATCTCATAGGAATAGGATGAAGAAGTTATCCCACTTTCAAATCAGGTGATCCCAGTTTTCCTGTTTGGGAATATGACAACTTCCTCGTCATTCTAATCAAACCAGGATGAATCGCGATGTAAGAAGCTGTATTTGGATACATAAAGTAGTGGAGAATCACCAGGAAGTGGAATAAATCTCATAGGAATTAGGATGATGAAGAAGTTATCCCACTTTCAAATCAGGTGATCCCAGTTTTCCTGTTGGGAATATGACAACTTCCTCGTCATTCTAATCAAACCAGGATGAATCGCGATGTAAGAAGCTGTATTTGGATACAAAAAGTAGTGGAGAATCACCAGGAAGTGGAATAATTCTCATAGGAATTAGGATGAAGAAGTTATCCCACTTTCAAATCAGGTGATCCCAGTTTTCCTGTTTGGAATATGACAACTTCCTCGTCATTCTAATCAAACCAGGATGAATCGCGATGTTGTAAGAAGCTGTATTTGGATACATAAAGTAGTGGAGAATCACCAGGAAGTGGAATAAATCTCATAGGAGAATTATGGAGAAGAAGTTATCCCACTTTCAAATCAGGTGATCCCAGTTTTCTGTTTGGAATATGACAACTTCCTCGTCATTCTAATCAAACCAGGATGAATCGCGATGTAAGAAGAAGCTGTTTGGATACAAAAGTAGTGGAGAATCACCAGGAAGTGGAATAATTCTCATAGGAATTAGGATGAAGAAGTTATCCCACTTTCAAATCAGGTGATCCCAGTTTTCCTGTTTGGGAATATGACAACTTCCTCGTCATTCTAATCAAACCAGGATGAATCGCGATGTAAGAAGCTGTATTTGGATACATAAAAAGTAGTGGAGAATCACAGGAAGTGGAATAAATCTCATAGGAATTAGGATGAAGAAGTTATCCCACTTTCAAATCAGGTGATCCCAGTTTCCTTTTGGGAATATGACAACTTCCTCGTCATTCTGATCAAACCAGGATGAATCGCGATGTAAGAGGCTGTATTTGGATACATAAAGTAGTGGAGAATCACCAGGAAGTGGAATAAATCTCATAGGAATTAGGATGAAGAAGTTATCCCACTTTCAAATCAGGTGATCCCAGTTTTCCTGTTTGGAATATGACAACTTCCTCGTCATTCTGATCAAACAGGATGAATCGCGATGTAAGAAGAAGCATATTTGGATACATAAAAAGTAGGGAGAATCACCAGGAAGTGAATAAATCTCATAGGAGTAGGA
>NW_026015016.1:0-4364 GCF_020379485.1 Brassica napus
GGAACGCTGAATAAATCTCATGGAGTTAGGATGAAGAAGCTATCCCACTTTCAAATCAGGTGATCCCGTTTTCCTGTTTTGGAATATGACAGCTTCTTTGTCCATCTAATCACCCAGGATGAAATCGCGATGTAAGAAGCTTGATTTTGATACATAAGTAGGGAGAATCACCAGGAAGCTGAATAAATCTCATAGGAGTTAGGATGAAGAACGCTATCCCACTTTCAAATAGGTGATCCCAGTTTTCCTGTTTGGGAATATGACAGCTTCTTTGTCATTCTAATCAAACCAGGATGAATCGCGATGTAAGAAGCGTGATTTTGATACATAAAGTAGTGGAGAATCACCAGGAAGCTGAATAAATCTCATAGGAGTTAGGATGAAGAAGCTATCCCACTTTCAAATCAGGTGATCCCAGTTTCCTGTTTGGGAATATGACAGATTCTTTTGTCATTCTAATCAAACCAGGATGAATCGCGATGTAAGAAGCTTGATTTGATACATAAAGTAGTGGAGAATCACCAGGAAGCGAATAAATCTCATAGGAGTTAGGATGAAGAAGCTATCCCACTTTCAAATCAGGTGATCCCAGTTTTCCTGTTTGGGAATATGACAGCTTCTTTGTCATTCTAATCAAACCAGGATGAATCGCGATGTAAGAAGCTGATTTTGATACATAAGTAGTGGAGAATCACAGGATAAGTCGAATAAATCTCATAGGAGTTAGGATGAAGAAGCTATCCCCACTTTCAAATCAGGTGATCCCAGTTTTCCTGTTGGGAATATGACAGCTCTTTGTCATTCTAATCAAACCAGGATGAATCGCGATGTAAGAAGCTGATTTTGATACATAAAGTAGTGAAATCACCAGGAAGCTGAATAAATCTCATAGGAGTTAGGATGAAGAAGCTATCCCACTTTCAAATCAGTGATCCCAGTTTTCTGTTGGGAAATAGACAGCTTCTTTGTCATTCTAATCAAACCAGGATGAATCGCGATGTAAGAAGCTGATTTTGATACATAAAGTAGTGGAGAATCACCAGGAAGTGAATAAATCTCATAGGAGTTAGGATGAAGAAGCTATCCCACTTTCAAATCAGGTGATCCCAGTTTTCCTGTTTGGGAATATGACAGCTTCTTTGTCATTCTAATCAAACCAGGATGAATCGCGATGTAAGAAAGCTGATTTTGATACATAAAGTAGTGGAGAATCACCAGGAGGAAGCTGAATAAATCTCATAGGAGTTAGGATGAAGAAGCTATCCCACTTTCAATCAGGTGATCCCAGTTTTCTGTTTGGGAATATGACAGCTTCTTTGTCATTCTAATCAAACCAGGATGAATCGCGATGTAAGAAGCTTGATTTTGATACATAAAGTAGTGGCGAATCACCAGGAAGTTGAATAAATCTCATAGGAGTTAGGATGAAGAAGCTATCCCACTTTCAAAATCAGGTGATCCCAGTTTTCCTGTTTGGGAATATGACAACTTCTTTGTCATTCTAATCAAACCAGGATGAATCGCGATGTAAGAAGCTTGATTTTGATACATAAAGTAGTGGAGAAACACCAGAAGCTGAATAAATCTCATAGGAGTTAATGAAGAAGCTATCCCACTTTCAAATCAGGTGATCCCAGTTTTCCTGTTTGGGAATATGACAGCTTCTTTGTCATTCTAATCAAACCAGGATGAATCGCGATGTAAGAAGCTTGATTTTGATACATAAAGTAGTGGAGAATCACCAGGAAGTCGAATAAATCTCATAGGAGTAAGATGAAGAAGCTATCCCACTTTCAAATCAGGTGATCCCAGTTTTCCTGTTTGGGAATATGACAGCTTCTTTGTCATTCTAATCAAACCAGATGAATCGCGATGTAAGAAGCTTGATTTTGATACATAAAGTAGTGGGGAATCACCAGGAAGCGAATTAAATCTCATAGGAGTTAGGATGAAGAAGCTATCCCACTTTCAAATCAGGTGATCCCAGTTTTCCTGTTTGGGAATATGACAGCTTCGTTGTCATTCTAATCAAACCAGGATGAATCGCGATGTAGAAGCTTTTTGATACATAAAGTAGTGGAGAATCACCAGGAAGCTGAATAAAAATCTCATAGGAGTTAGGATGAAAGAAGCTATCCCACTTTCAAATCAGGTGATCCCAGTTTTCCTGTTGGGGAATACAACTCTTTGTCATTCTAATCAACCAGGATGAATCGCGATGTAAGAAGCTTGATTTTGATACATAAAGTAGTGGAATCACCAGAAGTGGAATAAATCTCATAGGAGTTTGGATGAAGAAGATCCACACTTTCAAATCAGGTGATCCCAGTTTTCCTGTTTGGGAATAGGACAACTTCTTTGTCATTCTAATCAAACCAGGAATGAATCGCGATGTAAGAAGCTTGATTTTGATACATAAATAGTGGGAATCACCAGGAAGTCGAATAAATCTCATAGGAGTTAGGATGAAGAAGCATCCCACTTTCAAACATCAGGTGATCCCAAGTTTTCTGTTTGGGAATATGACAGCTTCTTTGTCATTCTAATCAAACAGGATGAATCGCGATGTAAGAAGCTTGATTTTGATACTAAAGTAGTGGAGAATCACCAGAAGCTGAATAAAATCTCATAGGAGTTAGGATGAAGAAGCTATCCCACTTTCAAATCAGGTGTGATCCCAGGTTTCCTGTTTGGGAATATGACAGCTTCTTTGTCATTCTAATCAAACCAGAAGGAATCGCGATGTAAGAAGCTTGATTTTGATACATAAAATAGTGGGGAATCACCAGGAACTGAATAAATCTCATAGGATTAGGATGAAGAAGCTATCCCACTTTCAAATCAGGTGATCCCAGTTTTCCTGTTTGGGAATATGACAGCTTCTTTGTCATTCTAATCTCAAACCAGATGAATCGCGATGTAAAGCTTGATTTTGAAACAAAATATGGAGAATCACCAGAAGCTAGAATAAATCTATAGGAGTTAGGATGAAGAAGCTATCCCACTCAAATCGGTTGATCCCAGTTTCCTGTTTGGGAATATGACAGCTTCTTTGTCATTCTAATCAAACCAGATGAATCGCGATGTAAGAAGCTTGATTTTGATACTAAAGTAGTGGAGAATCACATGGAAGTGATAAATCTCATAGGAGTTAGGATGAAGAAGCTATCCAACTTTCAAATCAGGTGATCCCCAGTTTTCCTGTTGGGAATATGACAGCTTCTTTGTCATTCTAATCAAACAAGATGAATCGCGATGTAAGAGCTTGATTTTGATACATAAGTAGTGGAGAATCACCAGGAAGTGAATAATCTCATAGGAGTTAGGATGAAAAACGGATCCCACTTTCAATCAGGTGATCCCAGTTTCCTGTTTGGGAATATGACAGCTTCTTTGTCATTCTAATCAAACCAGGATGAATCGCGATGTAAGAAGCTTGATTTTGATACATAAAATAGTGGAGAATCACCAGGAAGTGGAATAAATCTCATAGGAGTTAGGATGAAGAAGCTATCCCACTTTCAATCAGGTGATCCAGTTTCCTGTTTGGGAATATGACAGCTTCTTTGTCATTCTAATCAAACCAGGATGAATCGCGATGTAAAGAGCTTGATTTGATACATAAAGTAGTGGAGAATCACAGGAAGCTGAATAAATCTCATAGGAGTTAGGTGAAGAAGCTATCCCACTTTCAAATCAGGTGATCCCAGTTTTCCTGTTTGGGAATATGACGCTTCTTTGTCATTTCTAATCAAACCAGGATGAATCGCGATGTAAGAGCGCTTGATTTTGATACATAAAGTAGTGGAGAATCCCAGGAAGTCTGAATAAATCTCATAGGAGTTAGGATGAAGAAGTATCCCACTTTCAACAGGTGATCCCAGTTTTCCCCTGTTTGGGAATATGACAGCTTCTTTGTCATTCTAATCAAACCAAAGAATCGCGATGTAAGAAAGCTTGATTTTGATACATAAATAGTGGAGAATCACCAGGAAAAGCTGAATAAATCTCATAGGAGTTAGATAAAGAAGCTATCCACTTTCAAATCAGGTGATCCCAGTTTTCCTGTTTGGAATATGACACTTCTTTGTCATTCTAATCAAACCAGGATGAATCGCGATGTAAGAGAGCTTGATTTTGATACATAAATAGTGGAGAATCACCAGGAAGCGGAATAAATCTCATAGGAGTTAGGATGAAGAAGCTATCCACTTTCAAATCAGGTGATCCCAGTTTTCCTGTTTGGGAATATGACAGCTTCTTTGCATTCTAATCAAACCAGGATGAATCGCGATGTAGAAAGCTTGATTTTGATACATAAAGTAGTGGAGAATCACAGGAAGCTGAATAAATCTCATAGGAGT